>NC_056725.1:85826612-86001612 GCF_019279795.1 Protopterus annectens
TCAATGGCTCTAGTGACTGTTTCGAAAAAGTCAACCAGGTTCAAAAGGCAGGATCTGCCCTTTACAAAGCCGAACTGGGTGGGATCAAGTGTCTGTAGGTCTCTAATGTCATTGTTTGAGTTCCATAATAATTTTTTCCATAGCTTTGCAAACCAGGCTGGTCAAGCTTATGGGGCGGTAGTTCCCAGGGTCTGCAGTGGAGCCTCCCTGTTGCTGTACACCAGTGTTCAGGTACATATCCTGTAGTAAGGCTAAGGTTAAATAACCTTTTTATATGCGGGTTTAGCTCCTCTTGGAGTTCACGTATCACGCAGCCGGGGATACCATCAGGTCCCATAGATGCTGTGTTTTTTGCTTTGCTGAGGGCGATTCTCACCTGGACATAAGAGATGACAGGGAGGTTGCATTCAGCTGGGATGAGTATTTCTTCTTTTGGAGGTGAGGGAGGGGAGAAATTTGCACTGAAACCTGTCTGCCAGAATGTTGGCAATATCTGTGGGTTCGGTAAATTTTTTGTCATTGTGTACTAACCCTGAGCATATCTGAGGGTTTCCTCCCAGGTTTCTAACATAACTGAAGAATGCCTTGTGGTGATCTTTAGTGTCCTTGGCGATTTTTCTCTCAAAGTTGGCTTTGGATGTTTTTATGAGATAACGTAGCTTTCTACTGGTGCTGATCAGAGATGCCTTCCCTTTATGGGATTTTGCTCTGTCTTGCAGTAGCTTCCTTCTTTTGTTATACAATTTGTTGATGGCTGGGGTCCACCAGACAGGATGCTTTCCTTTGGTGGAGAGGGTCTTGGTTTTATTTGGGATTGCACGATTCATGCATTCTTGGAGATGTCCGTAGAAAGCATTTGTGTAGGATTCAGCATTGTGGGATGTGGTTTCCATTGGCCCTGTGGGCTTAAATGATACCATCTCAGTCTTGACAAGTGTAAAGTCGGCTTTTGAGAAGTTTCTCACTGTAGTCTTTTGTGCACAGGTGCACACAACAGACGTGCATGCTTGTGCATGTTTTATACATATCATCCTAATCAACTTCCTTTCTCCTACTTTCTACTTGTCACAAATGGTTTTCACCATACTAGTTATAAGGCTGAGCTATAATGGTTGTTACAAAATTTGTAGGTTTAGTATGTTTTCAGTTTCTTAGGATAAGAAAAATAAATACAAATATAATTTTTCTTCCCGCCCTTTTCATTTGTAAATCCATAAAACTTTCCCTTCTGATTCCTACTCATTTAGTGAAAAAACATCTCACACTGCTGTGAATTCTACAATATGGGTGCATACAATTTATTTATTAAAAAGTTAACCTAGTAGAATTGAGCATTATTAATGTCTACATTCTAATAAATGTTGCTTAATAATTTACTTATTCACAGTCACATCTTGGCTATGTATTATACATGCAATCTCTGTCAATGTCTTCATGGCAGCATATTTTTCTTTGTATTGCTAAGTGCATTTATTACTTATCTTTGCCACTGTAGCCCAGGTTGTGGGACCAATTCACTTTTCTAGTTACAAAAGTATAAATAGCTACAAAAAAAGGGTGGGGTGAACTTGACAGAAATTATTAAGGAACTAGTAAAGCATGTTTTAATTGTGTATCATTCATGGGAGAGAGGAGAAAAACTTCCCACTGAAGGAATTGAAGTAGCAGATGCACTTTCTTTGGAGCCCTTTCTAGTAGTACTGGTCACCTTTACATGATGCAGCAATTATCATTTACTACAGTGAGAGTTTTCACACCTCAGGATGAGTGGCGCAAGGTCTGTCAGTTCTTTTAGAACTGCAATAGAATCCCTTTACAAAAGTCTGCTATTTACCTACTTTCTATTTATAACACAGAACAGGCTCTGACAGACGCACAAATGAGGCTCAGTCAGGGAAAAACAGAAGCAGAAGGTGTTTAATGGCAGTGCTTCACAGTTCTGCCATTCTGAGAAAGCACATCACTTCCTTATGTCTAGCATGACTTTTATATAAAGAGGACTTGAAATTCCTTAAGAGAAGAAGGAATGAAAGCAAGAAAACAAGATCACATTATCAACACAGGCTCTGTTATCTGCCATATTGTGGGAAACGCATTAAATTACAAAAGAAGAACTTGGACTGATTTTGAGGCATCAAAATAGCTCTGAAAACAAAGATATAATGGGAAAAAAAAAACATTTTTCAAGTTCTAAGGTGGAGTTTTCCTTTAAGAGTTTCCACCACAATACTTATATGATTGTTCTACTACAATCACATTTTAAGGATTAAGATTTAAGTATTGCTTCTGGATTAATGTCCTTATTACTAATAACTGATGTATGCAGTTTTAGCTGGATTTAATTAAGATTGCGTTTAGGGGCTAATGTCAACTAGAACTCCAAGGTGAATTTTATTTAACAAAACAAAACAAAAAAAAAAACAAACAAACCAAAAAGCCATTCATTTGGTCTCTCCAGACGAGAGAAGAGTAGGATATTATTCCAGATTTTTTTTTAATACCAGCATGCCAAGAAACCTCTGGCCAGTGCCGCAACACAGTGGCATACACTTATTCATTTCCAGAGTGTATTACTTTCACAGGTATAAAGAGGACCAGAATGTTCTTCCAAATTCATTCATTACCGAGCATGACATGAAAAGTCAGGCCAGTTCTGGACTTCAGAGGCCTAAGCTTGTTCATTCCTTAAGAGTCCTTAGTTCTTCCATTCTCATTTGCTTTCCTTTGAAGATACAATGTGCTCTTTAGACCTCCAAGATGCTTGGTGTCTGTACTACTAGCTCACCTCCACCCTAAGGATGTTCATTGGATGTCTGTAATAGCAATTCCATCTGAACCTGCTAATAGACAAGATTCTCATACCAAGACAAACTGACTCCTGATCCAAAGTGGTCATATCAGGCTGAATGAGAGTGCCTTCTCAGGCTGTTCACCTTTCTGGAGGTAGTAATAAACTTTGAACATTTCTGGTTTGTACCAGTAAAAGTTAAAAGTTTATAGTCTGTCCTGTTGATACTAGGATTTGTTTGAAACATTTTCATTGGTTAAAAAATGTTAGACAGTCCATGAGGAAGTTTGTTTCATCACCTGCTTGCCCTCCATCAAACAGGAATGCAGCTAAGAACTCTAAGCTAAATGGTGTCATGCATAGTATATAGTGTTATGTGTTGGGCATCATATGAGAGTGTTGCAGTGGGCAAAGAGTCTAGTAGACATAGCCTGCTGACAAACTTTATTCCCCCTTTTCACTGTCCAGAGTGTGTTGCATCTACCTTGCATGATGGATGGATGGATTTTGTCAGCTCTAGTCTGGGAACCTCTCCGTCTTGTTAATTTGTCTGGGATGCATTTACTGGCATCTTTAGAGGCCTTCCAGGACTCCCTCCCCATAGAGGTGCTGACATTCTAATTGGATAACATGTCGTTGCTGTAGTATAATAAAGGAGAAATCATTTTTACAGCCTATGATTAGAGACCATGGGCATGTGCCACTGAGCTTTACATACAAGTTACGTTTACAGCAACATGCACCATGGGGACAACAGGCTTCTTTCAGGCAGACTTGTCATTGACTTCTGATGCCCCAAGAATGTTTTTTGAGTCCATCAGAGGCACTGTGGATTTTTCATAGATGAAACCACCTATTATGCACCATATTTGTCCCCCAACTACTTGCCTTCTGATTCCTCTTCCTAATGATTGGGTGAAGGATAGCCAGAGAGACGACTTCATACTTCCTGTCATGGTAAGGTTTGTGCTGACTACTGTGTGCACCTGACCTCTGTAGCATAACTCCTAAGGTTAATGAAAGGAGGAGTACAGTAACTGCTATCTTTGTTTACCTTAGTACCTTACTGCTATCACTACGTAGTTGATGACTACTAGGTGTACATGATTATTGGTAATTAGCCTGGTACTGCACTCTGAGCTTACTGACCACTGATGTGGCAATGATTGTATGTGGTATTCATTTGACTTTTAAATCTATACACTTTTATCCCCGTAAAAGATGCAATAATTTAGAAAGCTTACATTGTAATGCAACAAATTTCATTGAAACCGCTGAGCTTTTCACCCTGTGACTATATTAAAAATGGATACCCTTAGCTAAATACTAAATTTAAAAGGAAAGGACACTCCTAGTCATGCATGGGTTGTGTGTGTGTGTGTTTTGTTAAGTCCAAATGGCTCGCTTGCCTGCTTTGTGCAGATGCACTGAATAATTAGGATATAAATGTAGAAAAAGTTCTTGGAGCATAAAAAGTAAGATTTTGGACAATGTAATTCTTCTTTCAGCTTTTCCCGGTTAGGGGTCGCCACAGCAGGTCACATGTCCGCTCATGATTGGCAGTGGAGTTTTATGGTGTCGAGTTGCCAGCCCGACGCCCAACCTTCCATATAAGGCACACACACACACTCACACCTAGGGCCAGTTTAGAGTGTCCAATCCACCTACAGCATGTCTTTGGGATGTGGAAGGAAACCGGAGCATCCGGAGGAAACCCACGCAACCACAGGGAGGACATGCAGACTCCACACAGAAGGCACCCCACCTGAGGATCGAACCAGGGAACCTCTTGCTGTGAGGTGACAACGCTAACTGCTGCACCACCGTGTCCGCCCATTTTTGGACAATGTAATTACTGAATGAAAAATTAACCTTATTGACTAGATGTTCTCCGTGTTTCACCATTTCACTGTTGCAGTCATCCCATTTGGGTTATCCCTGCCAGGGTAGCCCTCGGCCAGTGCGAATACCAGAAGCTTAGTATTTCTGCATCGGTTGCTGTTGCTCCAGGACTGATGTCAGGTCATCAGTAGTGTAAAGTAAGGCAGCCGATGCCATTACATCAGTCTTTCTTGCCATGGAGCCCAAAGCAGAAGCTGTTCACATGACTGCCGGTCAGTTGCTACCCGAGTTTCATCTTCTGAATTGAAGCTGAAGTCTTCTAAAGCTAAATACCCCACTGGGATCCTTTTTTCTTGCACTAACTGATGTCAGAAAAAGTTAACAATTGTCTCACCTGTGGAAAGCTAATACCACACACAGACTTTCATTCTTACTGCATCACTTGCTTAGGCCCAGACCACAACGTCCCCTGCTGTCGCTTCTGTGCTTTGTTCAAAGCCAGAAATATATGCCATCGGGCCCTTATTGTAGTTAAATATTTTTGCTTACAGTCCTCAAATTCTGATATGGCTTTGGTAAGCCATCCGACAGCAGATCTTCCGAAAAAAGATAGACTGAGATAGACTGCATAGGTCCAAACCTACTGACGACATTCCCATTAAGCTAGTCATCATTTCTCCAGTCCGCAGTGAGGCGCTTTTGCACCCCCTGATGCCTGCTTCTGTGGATTCACAGGCCACTACCAAGACTCTTTTGAAGTCTGGTATGCCGCAAAACTCTTCGACTTAGGATTCTGCGGTTGTCTCTACCTTGGATGGGTCCGGAGCCGCTGAGCAGGCACAGGCTTTTGAGGAAGTCCTTTGCACTACCGATTCTTGACACAGATTTCTTTTGCAACTATCGTTCTTTCGAAAACTACCGAGTTTCTTTGGCCCAGATTATGAACCACACCCGACGACCCAATCTCAGGCACCTGCCTTGCCTTAGTCTCAAATGCCTAAAATGGCAGAAGACCTTATCGTGCTCATCAGAGGAAGTTGAGCTACCCCTTCCAAAAGAAAAAAGATCTGTCCCCTGCAGTTTTGTCTGAACAAGTATCAGATGACTGATGCACCTGAGTATGAAGACATGCAATCCCTCTCTGCTTATGAGGATTCTGATGCAGAGGATTCCATTCTTTCAGCCTCTCCTCCAGAGTATTTTCCTTTGGGGAAACCCTTCACACCTTAAGGGAGCATTTTCCAATGGGAAAGTCAGGACTACCGTCAGTCTAAGAAGAGACTCAGGGAATTCTTAGATCTTCCACAGCAGAGACCCCTGGCCACCCCCCCTCCCCCCAGTCCTGGATGTTGCAGGATGTTTTCCTGGAATCCATCTCGACTCCTGACACCCTCCCTCCTGCACCCAGAAAACCAGACCGGTATTAGAGTCCCTGTCTCATAAATTTCTTTTCAAAAATCCTACTGTACTGCTGACCCTGAGGTAATTTCTCAAGGGCCTAAAGTTATTAAAGCAAAGAATCCCACCCCCTCAGATAGGAATTCCCAAGCACTAGACAGATGGGGTAAAAAAAATTATACACCTCAGCTACTTTTGCTATCAGAGCACTAAATTGTCAGTTCCATATGCTAAAATGTCAGCAACATACCCTGGAACTCCTCAAACAAAAAATGTCTTCCTTTCCTGCTTGTGCAGAATCTAAAGAGTTACAAGAGTTAATGCATTTTCCAAGTCAAGTAACTAAACACATCTTGCACTGTGGTTTTGATGCCCTAGAAGCTTCTTGCAAGGCAGTAGTCACAAGTTCTGTCCTTAGAAGCCATGCGTGGCTTAAGGAACAGCCTTTGCCAGACCATGTTAAATCTAAATAGTTAGATGCCCCCTTGCACAATGACAATTTATTTGGCACTAAGGCAGAAGAGGTCTTGAAAAGGATGGAAGAAAAAGAAAAATCTTTGCAGACAGTTAAGGATTTCGTACAGGTCCAGCCACCCAGGTTCAGCAGGCATTGTCCCTCCAAGCACTGGTCCTGTCCTGCTCCCACCAGGTCAGTTCAGCCCAGACCGTGGAGAACCAGAACCCACAGCCACAGGGAATGTAGAGATCTAAGGATTGGACTACCTCCACTTCAAAACCAGGGAGTTCTAAGCCACCCCTTATGGTAAGAACTGTCAATGACTCTCCACCCCCACCCCTTCCCTCTGCCCACCTCCACTTACCCATAGGAGGAAAACTTTCCTTTCATGCAAACACCTGGGCCACCATTACTAGTGACTGCTGGGTTCTCAACATAGAGTCCCAGGGATACAAATTTTCTTTCCACACCCTTCCAGCTCCAAAAGGGTTCCCAGATCTACCTCAAAACCAGTGGCAGAGGTGCAAAAGCAAGTCCTTCCCTGCTCGCCATGAGGGTAGTAAAGCACATTCCTTCAGAACAGAAAGGCTAAGATTTCTACTCCAGACTTTTTCTGGTATCCAGGAAAGAGAGCACCTGGCGGCCCCATCCTTGATCTATCCATTCTAAACACCTTCCAGGTGATCTCAAAATAAAAAATGCTCACCCTCCAGCAGCTGCTACCCATGCTCTCCAAGGATGCTTGGCTAGCCATCCTGGACCTAAAGGAGGCCTACCTCCACATTCCTATCAGGGAATTATGCAAGAAATATCTCCATTTCAGGGCAAGATCTCAGCACTTTCAGTTCTCTGCACTTCCCTTTGGCTTATGTACTGCTCCCAGAATTTTCACAGAATATCTGGCTCCGGCCATTGCCTTTTGTAGACAAAGGAATATCCAGATTTACCCACACTTAGACTGCCTAATTCAGGCAGACAGCCAGGAAAAGCTGCTCAAGCACCTGGCCTTTGTAATGTCCCTACTAACCTCCCTAGGGTACACAATCAACGAAAAGAAATCCAAACCGGTACCCATCTAAAGGATTATATTCGTAGGAACAAGCCTGGACACAGCATCCCAGATGGCATTCCTTACACCAGAAAAGCAAACCTTCCTGACAGCCTACTTCTCTCAACTAGCCACCAGACCCCAACTAACTGCAAGGAAAATCCTGCAAGCTCTGGGGTTCATGGCATCTTGCATTATACTCCTTCCATATGCCAGACTGCATATGAGGAAACTTCAATGGTACCTAAAAAGCCTTTGGTGTCAACACTCTCAGGGCCTGGAGACTCTTATACCTATAATACCTTGCCTCAGAAAAGACTTTCTTTGGTGGGCAACAGCATGCTCCCTCAACAAAGGACTACCTTTCTCGCCACCACATGCTGCCCAGACCCTCACCACAGATGCATCAGATTATGCTTGGGGTGCACACTTGGCTGGCAGGTGCATACAGGGTCAATGGAGCCCACAGCAAATCCATCTGCACATCAACCAAAAAGAGATGATGGCTGTCCAGCATGCCTTGATAGCTTTCAAGCCCCTTCTCTCCCCAGGAGCTTTCATACCAGACAACACAACTGTGATGTGGTATATCAACAAGCAGGGAGGGACTCCGTCTTACCTTCTATGCGGGCTGGCCATGACCCTTTGGTACACAGCCTCTGCCATGTAACTCCACCTATTAGCACAATTCCTACCAGGTTCTCTCCACTCTCTGGCAGACCATTTAAGCAGAAATCTTCTGGATCCACATGAGTGGCAGCTCAACAGAAAACAGAAGTTTAGCTGCTCCAGATCCAGCTAAAAAGGCGACAAGAGGAAGTTCCAAAGACAAAATGGAAGAAGGAGGCCTGGGAGACTCTGAAATGGCCTCAACTGAGGCCTGCGTTTGAAAATCCACAAACTCCAGGGGCTGCAAAGGTGCCTCACTGGCTACCGCAGAGCTGACAAACAACTTAACATCATCGAAAGACTTGACCCTCTGAAGCCTGTCTCGGTCCTTATCCTTATGCTTCTTAGGAACATCTGAAGCCTGAAGACCAGTGGACGCCATACCGACAAAATTAGGCTACACTCCAAAATGCTTAGCTAAAAGCTTAGCCCAACGAAGAATAGTACACGGATTAAAGGAAGCACAAAGATCACAATTAGGAACATCGTGGTCAAGGCCTAAACAAATAATACAATAGGAATGAAAATCTCGATAGGGAATCTGCTTTCCACAGGCAAGACAACTTTTTCTGACATTCATTAAGGCAAGAAAAGAGGATCCCCAATGGGGTACTTAGCTGTAGTTGACTTCAACTCTGTAGTCAGAAACCAAAATAGAAAGGTAAATGGCCAACTGGCACTCATGCAAAATTGCTTCTGCTTTGGGCTCTGTGGCAAGGAAGACTGAGGAAGTAACGTTGGCTGCCTCCTTTTGTAGCGGAAGTTCTGACGTCCTTTTACAACCTATGACAGCCGATGTCATATTTACTTACCTTTGGTATTCTAGCCGATCGAGGGCTACTGGGAGCCGGATAATCCATTGGTTAGGACTGCAACAAGTGAATACACTCTAACATCTGCATTTATGGTAAGTGTACTTAACCCAAATGTGATGTACTTTCCTAAGAGGGGCTAGCAACTTCAGGCAACCCAGAAGAGCACCAACCCCAGCTTGGGACCTTAACTTTGTGTTGGAAAAGATCACCCTTCCCGCCTTTGAACCTGCATCTTCAGCAGAGCTAAAATTTCCCTCCTGGAAGATGGCTTTCCTTCTGTTCATAACTTCAGCCAGAAGGGTCTCCAAGCTGGAAGCACTCATAGCAGTGGAACCTTTCATTATCTTCCAGCTGACAAGGTATCCCTCAGGACTAACCCATCCTTCATGCCCAAGATGGTGTCCAGTGTTGCTCTCACCCAATCCATTCATTTGCCCACCTCTTTCCCTAACCCACAGAATAAGGGGGAACGGATCCTGCACTCTCTAGATATGCACAGACAGCTAGATTCTATCTAGACAGGACTAAATCCTTAAAGCCTGATCAATTGCTGGTTAGCTTTGCTGCAGGGGCAGAGGCAAAGCCATCTCCAAACAAACCATCTCCAAATGGATAGCACACTGCATCCATTTATTCTACAAACAACATGGAAAGCTTCCCCCCAAGGGGGTCAGGACTCACTCCACCAGAGCAGCCTCCACCTCTGCAGATTTCCTCAGAGGAGTCTTCCCCACCAGGGACATCCTGGATGCTGTCACCTGGACTTCTATTTACACCTTCAACAAACATTACAACCTTTTCAAAATCCAGGGCAGAGTTTGCCTGTGCAGTCTTGCAGAGCATCCTAGCCAGCCCCTAGTTTCCTTGACTGCCTCTACCCTTTTCCTCAGCTTTGGGAATCAACCCAAATTCGATGACTGCTACAAAGAACATAGTACAGTTGTTTACACTTAACATAAATGTACATGTTCAAGTGTATTCACTGTTGCAGTCCTGGCTTCCCTCCCTCCATCCCCCTCTTATTTCTTCTCCAACCTTACAAGGGACATTTTGGCATTTACTTTCTACTGGTGGTGTTCTTCCACCAGAACCTGACTCCCACTTGGGTGCTCCTGACAGGTTAGGGCAAGAAAAACTGATGTAATGGCGTTGGCCGCCTTTCTTTATACTACTGATGACCTGACGTCAGTCCTGGAGCGACAATAACTGATGCAGAAATACTAAGTCTCTGGTATTCGGGCCGGTCGAGGGCTACCCTGGCAGGGATGACCCAAATGTGATGACTGCAACAGTGAATACACTCTAACATCTATATTTATGGTAAGTGTACAAAACTGTACTTTTGCAGTCCTGCTAAAGCTTTGTTAAATGCTGCAGTGTTCTTCTGTGAACAGAGTATAATTTGTGTGTGAATGTATGTGGCTAGACTACTGAAGGCATACACAACTTGTGTTCTTACAGTAGCATCTCAGAATGCACTTATAAAACAGGCCTATAATAGGAAATTGTAACTGTACTCCCACAGTGTACATTACTTACAGACCCCCAAATATGGCCAAAACAGGCTACATGGATTGATATAAGGTGTGTGTGTGTGTGTGTGTGTGTGTGTGTGTGTGTGTGTGTGTGTGTGTGTGTGTGGGGGGGGGGGGCTGTTTATATGAGTGTCTGAACATAATTTGAATAGGCAAGGTTCATTTTATTTTAACATTGTATATTTTATTAGTATGAGCTCAATTTATAGTATAATCCTTTATGAAGTGTGCTTGCTGATGGCCCACACTATATTAAAAAAAAAAAAAAGTCTTAAAGGAGCATTTTCATTGCTGAATGATGCAATTATAATGACATTCCATATCCGACATCTTTTGTAAAAACTAGATGAAAACTTCAGCCAAGCTACAACTTCCGCTGAGTGACCTCTCAAACCTCTTGCATCAGAGGTACATGGGATATATGCAAATAACCCTTATGAACATCAGGTGTTTCAGCTATATGGTGATTCTGAATGCCCATGACTTATTTCTTTTTAAGTCATTTCAATGGACAATTTCAGGCCAATAAAGCCAAACCCCACTAGCTGTGCTTATGCATATTATGGCCTTATGACTTCAGCACAAGCAGAGTATTTGACTAAGCATAAGAAACACAGGGCTGTTATACCCAGCTGATGTTCATTACCATTAGGGTGACTGCAAAATATGCCAACTAACAAATTAAAACAATCAATAAAAACTAAATGAAAACTCCAGCCAAGCTAGAACTTGTTAAACTATTCCTTTTTGTATTCTTATATGCAAATAGTATGCCTAAATATTGCCCAACTCTACTTTTACAGCAACTCTCAACAAAAGTTCATGTAAAAACTACCATGTTTTGGAATGTTAAAGAAATTGACCTAAACTAAAAAATATTATCCAAATCTTTCCTGATTTTCATTTGCTGCACAAAAAACTTCAGGCATGTTTAGTTTGTTGAGAGTACATACTGTTTGGCAAATCTCAGTGAAAATCTACTGATGTCATAATACTGTTTTTCATTGTCTTCACAGATGATGGCTATGTCAAGATGTTTCTTCGTGGCCGACCCATCATGATGTATATTCCTACAACACAGAAAGAGACGTATTCTCTAGAGGCAAAGGCTGAGCTACCTGCACAAAAACTGAAACTTGAATGGGTGTATCCTTTCCATGCAATTTCCTGAGTAAGGCCTTCACAATGCACACTTTATGTAACATGATTCTTTCGGCCTGATTTCACTTTTTTATTATATATCTGTTCACTGTTTTGGCTGTTACTGTGTTTTTAATTAATTTATTTTCATTTTGTTTTCATCGAAGTGCTGTGCAACACTGGTCATTTGAAGGGTAATTGTAGGATTTCCTGTAATGTAACATTGCTGACATTTGTCTAGATCTCAATTGCTGTTGCTAAATAGATACAGTAGTATGTATGTGGTTCTGGGATATACAAACCCTGTAGCACTGAGTTAAACAATGGTTGTGATGTGTCCCTTGTTAAGTGTTAAATCTAGTAGCTTATTATCTAGATGTCTCTGCAGTGGCCTGTAGTTATAGTTAGCCATCCCAAATTGGGAGAAGGTACAGTTTTATGAAAATACTTTTCTTCCTAATTCTAGTTTCTCAATAGATATTGAATCTAAAAACAGCAGGAGAAGACCACCACAAAATAAATGTAAAACATGCACAGAATTTATTCCAAATATAAAATGAGAGCTTTCACGTGCTACCAGGCATGCTTCATCAGATTTTAAAGCCAACTGATTTCAAGATGTATATATACACCCATTACATCACAATTTAGTTAATTAATACATTCAATTAATCAATAGAATCATCAGAAAACTTGTTAACCCATTGTGACTTCCTGGTTACTAAATCCTTCAGTTTGTATGGTATTTTCACATCATATAGAGAACTTGTTCACAGTCATAGAAAAATAATAAAATCCATATTCTATTGATGAATTAAATTATAATGCTAGCCTGATTTCCTACTCAATAGTAAAAATGCGAATACTAATAGACAATCAATTATATATATATATATATATATATATATATATATATATATATATATATATATATATATACCATGTTAATGAACAAAATAAATGAAAATAAAAATGAAAATATGTATAATAGATATTGAATCTGGGTCTAGGGCCATGTTGACTTTTGACTGAGCAATAACTAAAAGAACCAGGACACTGTGCCACCTGTACTGCTCACAATGGTGTCAATCTATTGCTTTTTAGTCAGTGTGAATTGTCCCAACTGAAGATCAAATAATGCTGCAGCAGTGACATAAAACCACAGATGTCCAAGCACAGTTCTTGCGAGCTTTACCTGGTCTTTAAAGGTGAGGAGATTTGGTTGTATTAGGTACTGCTTAGCATGAAAATGGATTTTGGTAATTGCTTTGATATTCAACAGTTATAGAACCCAGATTTACTAGCACTAATGTCTGATCTAGGCTGAAATTCTTTAGAATTGTAAATGAGTTCTTATGTGAATGTGTGGAAAGGGAGACCAGTTAAATAAAAAGTCATGCCTATTGGAGTAGTAACTCTGCAAGAGTTCCACATTGAGCCTTGCACTTCCTTGTATTTCTGCCTTATTGTATAATAACTCTCCGGCATGCTTTGTGGAACTTTTCTATATTTATTTTATATTATTATTATTATTATTATTATTATTATTATTATTATTAATTAATTATTGATTGCTTGCTTGCCAGGTACAAGGCAGAAGGATGATGATGAGTTTAGGAGTAATAAATAGGCAGAGAAGAGGCAGAGCACCACAGTCATGGGAGACCTCATTGTTTTAGTAGTGCAGCACTGAACCGGAATATGTTCACATCCCAGTTAAAGATTAATAGGGAACACACACAAGCTCTGTTTGAAGCTAGACCCTAGCAGAAAGTGAGATCTGTTATACGTTGTGACACTGCCAGCCCAGCTATCTGGAATTTTGTAAATAATTCTATGTCATTTTTGAATATTGATATGATTTATACAGAACTATATGTTAAATACTAAGCTTCAAGGATGTGTTCACAGTGTACCCTACTGGAAAAGTACAGAAATGTATATAAACTATATACCTGTTCAAATGTATGTTTTTAATAGAAGCTGGAACATAGAGTTAACTTACAAAACTTCAAGAAAATAAGTTGAAATTAAAGTGTTTTACGATTGTGTTATCTCTCCGTTTCAGCTCAGCAGCAGACACAATGTCTAGAGCTACTGGTTTTTCTATTGTCTTGGAGAAAATTAATTACTAGGTCTAAAATGTAATGTTTAATTGTCTTATGACTTCCAGTTCTGAGCAAACATCTGAGAGATATGTTTTTTAACACAGAGATGTTAGTTTCTGTTAGCCTAGGACCTGCAGGCAGGTGACCTAGTGATGTCATCCAAGCTGACCCAGCAGTAATGTTTGATATTAATTTAAGAACTCTGTCAGTGAGAGACTTTGAATTTTGTATCTTGTCTTGGACCTAGAAACATTCATTCAGCACTTCTGCCTGTGTGTTGTCTGTAAGTAGGATTTAGGCATAGTATCTCTCTTAGATATAGATGGGAATATAGTAAAGATTAGTTTACATGTTTTCTGTATTTGAGACTGCCCTGCAATGTTTTAAAATACTTCCTGTGATTCTGACCTCTGAAGTAACTGTGTATTCTGAGTATTGCTTTTTTTGTTTATTATTAAATATATTTAAACCTGTTTTTGTAGCTGATATTTGTGAGACATGTATTTAAGCGCTTAGAGTACTTGAATATGTATTTGATGACACTGGACAGGCCACTCCTAATATCCTGGCGCTTGGTCAAAAACTACCATTGGATAATAGTAACATTACACATTAGGACTGGCCACCCTTTGTAAGGGCCTTATAGTAGCTGATAAAGAGGGGTTGGTGGCAGTGATAACTGCCTTTTAGTCTGGGCAGAAGGGGGCATAGCTAGTAAACTTGTGCCAGCCTTCCCCAGGAGTGTCTGCGTGTTTGTATATAAATCCAATCTCGATGTGTTTGTGTGTGTGTGTGTGTGTGTGTGTGTGTGTGTGTGTGTGTGTTTGTGTGTCAGCTACTTGGGGGCAGGGACAGGAAGTATTGGTTGGACAGTGTGTGTGGGCTGGAGGTCTTGGCTTGACCCCTCAGCTGAGTTCTTAACCCTATAGCTGTGCCAGTCGGGAGTCTTATTGGGAATCTGGAGAAAGAGGGAGAAACCAGCCCCAGACTGATGGTGATCTCTGTGTGCTCTTAAGGGAAATTGGATTTTACTGTGTGTGTGTGTGTGTGTGTGTGTGTGTGTGTGTGTGTGTGTGTGTGTACTTGTGATCCTCCCATTGTGTACATCCCTGACTGTTGCCAGTGGTGAGGATTGAGGCTCCTTGATTACTGGGCCAGTGCAGGGGTGTCAAACAAGTGTGTATGTATGTGTGTGTATATATATATATATATATATATATATATATATATATATATATATATATATATAAATGTAGCAAGAATGGTGGTGAGTTAACCACATACCAACAGTAACCTGATCACTCTGATGATCATGATATTTTTGCGAAGCTTAGCAAAGGCACAGAGTACACAAGTTGCTAGAAATAAAATTTGAAACTCTAGTTCTATTATCATACATTCTTTATCATACACTTTTTTAAACCTATTACGAGGAAAAAAAGTTTCAAGTTTCAAATCCTTTCATTATATTGCACAGTAAGTTTTTTTTTTTTTTTTTAACTGAATGCCAGAGTTCTGGAAAACAGTCTTCCCAAGGAGGTGATATCTTATTTCTTTATTTTATTTTTTTATTTTATTTATCCTTTTGTTAACCAGGTTAGTCTCACTTGGTTAGTAGCCTCTTTTCTGGGAAGACCTGAGATGATAGTTATACTCTAGGAGAAATTTGGCTAGGGTGTCCTGAAACTTCCCCTACCCTTTTCAGTAGGTGACATGTGATCTTTTTCATCCCCCTGAGTTACCACCAACACAAGCAGATGGGGGTCACTGTTTAATGTCTCATCCAATGAACTGGGCACTCAGGAGCACAGCACACCCTTCCCCTTGTTGCAGTGTGAGTAATCAATCAACCTGGTGTGGGAATAGAACCCAAAGCCTTCTCCAATAAAGGTGAATGTGCTACCTGCTGTGCCGCCTTTTTTTTTTTTTTTTTTTTACTCCAGTGTATCAAAGCTCTTGTATCTTTTAAATTATATCTTGATGGAACTAAAATATTGTCCATAAAGTGATATCTGTCAATAGTAGCAGTTATTTTGCTTCTTTTTTCCATTTTTTATTATTTTTAGTTTTTACAAATCCAGGATACAATGTAATGAAAGACAAAAAGAAAAGAAATACATAGCCAGCTTGTCTAGAAAACACTACAAAAAGGGAGCAACAAACCTAACAAAACATCCGGTTGTAAAAGTAGACGTATATCCCTATTGGGTAGAGTTTCTTATTTGTAGTAATATATTGTTAGTGTTGGTAAAAAGAGGGTTTTTTTTAATGAGAGGAAACTAGGGAAGCTAAGGGTTAATACGAGTTTGGATGTGTTAAGCTATTTACTATATATAATATATATATATATATATATATATATATATATATATATATATATATATATATATATATATATATATATATATATATATATACATATACACACAACCTGGGTGCCACTGATGGTAGGCTGAGAAAAATTGGGATAGAAATTCAGTTATTTATTATAATTAAGTTAAGGTTTAAATAATTTTTGAAGTCTGTCTTCATGGGAAAAAGATTTGATTCTAATATAAGGGTAATTTCATTTAGGAGGTCAAAATGGAGTCTAGCAAGTAGCCCCAGTATGTTTGAAAGTATATAGTTCTTTTGGTGTTTTTTGTAAATAGTTTGTGAGAGGTTATGTATTTTATTACCATGGTTTGAAAGTTTTCCTAGCAGATTTTGGATTCATTAAGCACATTTTTTGCGATAAAATATTTGTTAGGGGCACAAAGCTTGATTAAAATATTCCAAAAAAGAAGTACAGGAGCAAACCAAGGCTGACAACAAAAATCAGCATAAATCCAGCAGTCACTAAGGCTTATTCAAGCAGCAGAAGTAAATGCTAGCCCAAACAATAACTGAATCCGTGCCAAAGACAAATAAAATCCAAGCTGTTTTATTGGTAAGCGCTTTCACCCTGTAAGGGCTTTGTCAAACCATAAGAAACAAACACTGAATAAAATCAACACACATTTTATAAGGAAAGATAGCTGATATCACTTCCTGTTCCTGATTAAGACTTTTCAGTATGCAAAAACAATACGTGTGTGTGTGTGTGTGTGTGTGTGTGTGTGTGTGTGTGTATGTGTATATATATATATATATATATATATATATATATATATATATATATAAATACAAAACATTTTGTTAACAAAAATGTTTTATATTTTATATATATATATATATATATATATATATTTTTTTATATATATAGTTTTTTATATACATTTTTATGTACATGCATTGTTTTTGCATACAGAAAAGTCTTAATCAGGAACATGATATCAGCTCTCTTTCCTTATAAAATGTGTCTTGATTTTATTCAGTGTTTGTTTCTTATGGTTTGACAAAGCCCTTACAGGGTGAAAGCTTACCAATAAAACAGCTTGGATTTTATTTGTCTTTATTCAGTTATTGTTTGGACTAGCATTTACTTCTGCTGCTTGAATAAGCCTTAGTGACTGCTGGTGGATTATTTATTTTATTAGTAGCAGGAGCATTTGGACCGTGATAACACTTACTTTTATATTATATTGATTAAAATATGCTTACGAATACCAGTGAGCAGTTTTGGAGTTATGTGGAGTATTGTGGTTTCTCATGAGAAGGTAGCCTTTTGATGGCCCATTTTCTGAAGTTTTGATCTGAGGGAACACCATAATTTGTAGATGGTTTTACAACTCCAGAAAATGTAGAGTATATTAGCGTTGGTGGGTTTTGCAGCCAAATTTATTCGAAACAGCTGGGGTAAGGAAAGAATTATTTTTATGAGTTGTGTGTATATTCGTTTTTTGAATGGAGTTAATTTGAGTATATTTTGGATAGCTTCATATTTCTGGTTTAATGTAATATTTACATTTATATCTTTCCAATATTTGATGAAGAGGAGTGTAGATTTTTATGCCTGATATTAGTTTACAGGCTTGGGAGATGATTTTATTTTTATAGGACAGAGTTTTGATGATTAACTGGGTGGATTTAATGTCTTCAATTTTTGTATTTGAGTATTTTGTTCTGATTAAAGATTTAAGTTGTCTAAGTAAGGGATCATACTTATGAGATGTACCTTAGTTCTTCAATATTCAATTTGTTGAGATTGTAGAGTTTCCACATAACTTGGGGGTAGATAACATGATCTATTAGTTTAATTTTTAGGTTAGGATGGAGATGTACGGGCTGTAAGAATTCAGCTCTGTGTTCTAGTTGCAGGGATGAAATTAAGGTTCAAAAGATATTTATCTTGTTTTTTTATTGTGGGATGTATTTTTGCTAAAAGGTTATTATTTGGTTGTATAAAGGTAAGGCCTCAGGATTTATATAAAGGGTAGCGTATTTGTTTAAATCAAATGTTTACCCAGGTTGGGGAACAGCTTTGTGAGGTTGCATCATAGTTGGAGATTTGGGATGATTCAGCTAGCATTAAGCATATGATAATAGAGCTTAAAGTCTGAGAGTCCCAAACCTCCCTTTTCTTTTGGGAGTATTAACTTTTCATATTGAATTCTTGTATTTTTGGGGAACCAAATGAATTTGGATAGGGCTGTTTCAATTTTACAAAATAATTTTTTGGGAATATTTCAATTTATGGAGTTAAAGTGAAATAGGATTCTAGGTAGAAAGTTCATTTTGATGATGGCTGTTTTTAATATAGGGGATAGATTTATATTTTTCCATCTTGACATGCCTACTGTAATTAGTTCCCTTGATTTTTGGAAATTATTCTTCATCAAGTCATCATGTGCATGGTAAAGTTAATACCTAGATATTTTAGCGAATATCTGAGTGGAATTTCTGTAATGGGGAAGTATGATTCTTTATAGTTAATTGGGTTGATAGGAAAGATAGAAGATTTGGAGGTGTTGATTTGGTAATTGGTTAAGTTGGAAAAGTGGTCTAAAGATTTGAAGATCTTATGAAGATGTGTGTTTAGTAGTTTGAAGTAGATATTGAGATCATCTGCAAAAGCTGAGAATTTTATCTCTGTGTTATAGATTTTAGGGATATTATGGAAAGTTTTTTGGGAAATAGAAAGTAACAAGGGCTCTATGTAGAGGTTAAAAAGGTAAGGCGAAAGGGGGCATCCCTGTTTGGTTCCAGTGGTTATTTTGATAGTTTGAGATCTTATTTGGTTAATAAATAGTGTGATAGTGGTGTTTTTATATAGGATTTTTATGGTATTTATGAAATGTTTGGGGAAGTTGAAGTAAGACATGGTTTGGAATAGAAAGCTGATATTTACGTTTTCAAAAGCTTTACTGGCATTGACTGTAAGAGTGCACCTGGGGTGTCTGTCTTTTGCTAGGAGTATCATTATGTTGTCGGGGTGAGAGTGTTATCACACAGTTCTCTTTCTTGCATAAAGCCCAATTGTGATTATAGAGGGTATAGTTTTTTGCAACCGATGAGCTAGTATAGAAGTAAGTATTTTTATATCTAGGTTAATGAGGGCAATAGGTTTATAGTTAAGTGGGTTCGTTTTTTCGGAATAGGGTTTATGTATTAAGATAGTTTTTGAATTATTTATGTAATGGTCTGAGATACCATGTGTTACAATATCGTTATAAATTTTGAGCAAGATTTTAGATAGCTGTGGGTTGAATTCAGTGATAAAACCATCTGGGTCAGGGGCTTTGTTCATTTTTAATTTATTTCTGATTTGATTTCATCTGATGTGAGGGGTCCAGCTAAATATTTATTTTTTTCTTCATTTAAGCAAGGAAATTTGAGTTCTTTAAAAAAAATGATCATATTCGTCTGGCTGAGTGAGTGTTATAAATGTTATAAATTTCCTCAAAGGAATTTATTATATCTGTATTTTTGTGTAATACATTTCCTTTATCGATTGTCTGATATGGTTGTTGGACCACTTTTGATGTTTATTATCTGGCTAATGTTTTGGAGGGGATTTGGGCCAATTTTAGAGTATTTATAAAGGAATTTAAGTTCCATAAAAGATTGCTTTTGTAGATGAAGTGAATAAAGTTTTTTTTTGGAGATTTTGCAAACTTAGAATGAAGTCATGGGAATATTGATTCTGAAGTTTTGCATTAATTTCTTTGGTTTTTCAAGTGGCCATTTTTTTTGTTCTAATTGTTTGTATATGGAGGCTTTCTGAATGAGTAGCCCTCTGATTATGGCTTTATTAGGAGCCCACTAAACATCATAGGGCATGTCATTTGTAGTTAAGTCTTGTTCTAGTTGAGATAGTATTAGATTTATTTCTTGTATTATTTCTTTTTTAAATAGTTTTACATTTAATGACCAATTAGCTGGGCACCCTCTAGAGGTTATATTATTTGTTGGATTAAGAGTGACTGAGATTTGAGAGTGGTCTGAAATCGATCCAACATCTACTTGATATTTGAGAATTTGGTTGGATAAGGGTGCAGATACAAGAAAGACATCAATTCTTGACCATGCCCTATGTGAGGATGATAAATGTGTATTTATTTGACTGCTTATCATGCAAAAAAAGTTGGTGGGGATCTATTACATTAAAGCCGTTTATTGTTTCTTCTAGGGCTAAAGTGGTTTGTAGCAATTGTCTTCTGGTTTTATTTGAGCTGTCCTTGAGGGAATCATTAAGAACATTCCAGTCTCCACCAATGATGTAGTAGTGATTTGTGAATTTAAGGAGTATATTGAAGATGTCATAGATAAAGTTCTGTTGGTTAAAGCAAGGGCAGTAAATGTTAAGGTATATTTTGGTTTGATTTTGGGTAGGAGCAGGTAAAGTAGCACGAATGGCTGTCCACATCAGATTTGGTATTAATAATTTGTCCCGAGAATGATTTTTTGATTAAAATGGTGGTGCCTTTAGAAGACGTGTTAGTACCCGCAGTGATAATTTATTTAATCCAGTTTCTGTCCTTGTCTTTTCCCCATTGAATCATTCATTAAATGGGTTTCTTGGAGATCAGTAATATTAGAATTATTCTGGTATATAAGGTGCACAATTAAATTTCTGTTTTTTGTCATGAGACCATTAATGTTCCAAGACTCAATAATTAACATTGTGTAGTTGGTTTAAAGTTAGTTTTGGTATATCTAAATTAGACAGATCTGAACTTTTAAGTGTAGCGTAGCTAAAGTTGTCACTGTAGTTATGAGTGGCATCCATTACAATTAATACATCTATTTCTACTAACCACCTATCCCCCTGAGATCTCTTAATGGTGATTACATGACAGAGAAGATGATAGAAATGTAATGGGTTTGAGGATGAATTTTTGAGTTGAAGGGAAATACAGGTCATCCAAACTGAGCTATTCCAAGTGTCAGCAATCATTATATGACTCATAGTATCGGCTGCTCCTTTAGTATGAGCTTACATAGAAAGTGCACATATACATAACAAGGTAGAATAAAATTATTGCAGAAGGGTTGATTCCTAACAAGGTAGAATAAAATTATTTCAGAAGGGTTGATTCCTAGACATATCTTCAAGTTTATATTGCTGTAAGTTTCTTAATAGAATATTAGTAGCTAGACTTAGTAACAGTCTAATATGGGTATTCTCCTATGTGATATAAGGTGTATTAGAAAAATTGATCTAAGAAAATAGGATTATAGTGTATTAGTATATATTGGTTAAAATGGAAAGCATTACAAGAAGTCTATATATTGAACTAGGATCAAGTGAAATATGTTTTGGCATGAAGGAGTTGCCATAAAATGCAACTATAACATCATCTTTACAGAAAAACGCTTAGTTTCTTGGACATTTTAAATTATTCATTAGCTCTGCTGAGCATTTTTGGTAAGGTTAGTGTTAGTTTAAATTAATTAGATGTATACTATAGCCTACTAATTCTTGTAGGAATCTCAATATAAAAGTATTTAAGTCAATCATACGTCATTAGATAAGAATAGAACCCCACAGCCTTCTCCACTAAAGGTGAATGTGCTACCTGCTGTGCCACTGGCACTGTTTTACTGTTTCACCCATGAACTTTTCTGCTTGGAAGTGTTTTTTTTTTTTTTTTTCAAAGCTCTTGTATCTTTTAAAGTATATCCTGATGGCACTATAATACTATAATATTGTACATAAAGTGATATCTGTCAGTAGTAGCAGTTATTTTGCTTCTTATTCTTACCACTGGCCTTTTTTTCTGATGCTTCTGCTAACAAATGCTTCTCTTCGTGTTGTATACTAGTTCCTTGCCATATAGTATTTCCATGTTTTTTTCTTTACTTCATATCTGCCACCCACAGTACCCAGTTGCATCAGCCAAACATGACTGTGTAATTTCAGCTTCTGTAATTGGCTTCTCTGCTGTTCCCATTTTATTTCTAACTCAACGCCTCACTTTCATTTGTTTCTCCTTTCTTCATTAAGTTCTCAATATCTCTGTATCCAGACCTCCACTTCGCAACTCTGTAGCAGACATTTCATCTTTGTGAGAGTGCTCTCCAAAATAATCCTTCCTCCATCTTGGAGTTCTGCAAACTCTAGTGACAGTCCTCTGGTTCCACTTGCTGAGAAAAGAGTAAAGATCCTTTATTAAAATTACAAATACAATATATATATATATATATATTCTATATACAACATTCACACATTATTTTACAATTATTTACAAATATTTAGAAGTGATTCATACATTTTCAACAACTTAATTGTGTTTAAACTTTCAGCTCCCCCAAAACTAACTCCCACAACCAAAATCATATCATCATCAAAATTTCTGGCAATGCCGATTTTCAGTTATATTTTATCTCATTCATTCTTTCATATCTTATAATTCACGTTATACAGAACAATTTGTTGTCTAATTTGCCTATATCCTTTTGCTTCTTTTTTCATAATATCCATATTTTGTATCCATATTTATGCAATTAACATTTGTAAGTCCTGTTAGTTATCACATATTTCTTTCCATAATTAGTTCACTCTATTACAGTTTAAAAAACCTATTCAGTAGTCTCTAATTCCCCAGAATATGTAGAAACTGTCTTTCTGCCTTTCATTGATTTATATGGCATATTTACCTTTACCTGTAACTTGTTTATAGATAATCTCCATAAAAAATCTGTACATTCTGCATATTTTTTTTACATATTTTCATTCTTACTTTTACTGCCTTCACTTTATCTTCTAGCTATTTCCAAGGATACATATAACAACACTTTTCCGTTATCTATTCATACCATGTTCTTCTGTTCTTATCTGTTCCATAAATCAACCTTCCATAATATTTTTTCTTGATATAATTTCATTTCCATATAAGTGATTCATTTTTCTTCTCTTTAGACCTCTAAGCTTTTCCCATATTGATTTATATTTTTTCTTTAATTTTTATTAATAAATTCTCTCTCTTGCATTCCTCTTAATACTTTATATAGGTTTAATGAAGCTATATACACAATTGTGTTTACTAAACCCGGACCTCCTTCCTTTTTATTAACATATAAGATTCCTCTTTTAATAGGATTCAACCTAGATTCCCACATGAATGTCAGTAGCACATTCAGTAAATCTTTTTCACATTCTGGTGGTATCATAAACACAATTGCTAAATGTGCTGTTTTGCCTAATACCACTGAATTAATTAAGTATACTTTTTTCTTGTATGAAACTTTAAAAGGTCTCCAGAATATACATGCACTTCTT
This sequence comes from Protopterus annectens, assembly GCF_019279795.1. Taxonomy (NCBI): domain Eukaryota; kingdom Metazoa; phylum Chordata; order Ceratodontiformes; family Protopteridae; genus Protopterus; species Protopterus annectens. Next base: position 85,850,056 of record NC_056725.1, read on the forward strand.
ATTTTAAATATCCTTCCATTGTGCAGTTCTGTGTTCAGTGCCAAACATTCTCCAAATGTCTATTTGTTCATTATTAAATTAACTACCTTTTATTTGTCCAGAGAATCCCAGTCCTTTGCTTTTTTTCTTCATTAATACTTAAAGAATTAAATATGTCAGGGTTAAGTGCCTGAATAGCTATATCCATCTATCTTTCATTTGTCACAGCTAATACTAAACTATCCTCATAATAGAATATCACTGGAATCTGAATACCCTCTGGTGAACATTATGCAGCTTCCCCTAATGTTCTATTTATATTTGAAAACTACCATGTTCGTAATTAATGCAAATAGTATACTACTTACTGGACACCCTTGCTTAATACCACTCTTTAATTCTGTAATCTCACTTAACCAACCATTTAGCACTTTATTCTTATTATAAATAGATTTTAATACAGTGACTATTTTATCACTTATGTTATATTCTGTCAGGGTATTCCATAATGCTTCATGCTGGATTTTCTCAAAAACTTTACTTGTATCACAGACTAATATTTTCAATTCAGTTTTTCTATTTATTACATCATTTACCAATTTTCTTATTAGCATTAATAATAATTCTTGACTTCCTTTCTATTTTTATTCCAAATATTGTTTCAGTCAGTATTTTATTAACCTTGCTTATTCTTTTTCTATTATTTTCATGAAGATTTTATAATCCAAATTATTTAATAGTAGGGTCTCCAATTTTTTATGCCTGTTTTGTCTCCCTTTTCCCCTGTAAATTTCATTGCTCCTATGCATATTCTTTTGTCATTTTCTCCATTTTCAAACCATTCATTCAGTACCTTTAAAAATATATTCCTTTTGCCATTCTTGCATGTTCTTGTACATTTAAATATTCAAAGCTGTCTAAACCTTTGGTTGCTTCTGTATTTACTGCTTTAAATGTATTTTTAAATTTTGTCATTTTTTTCTTTCATTTTCTTATTATATTTGTCAGCTTTTTAAGTTTTGTCCCTTTCTTATAATGTTGTCTGTTGAAAAGGTTTTAAAAAAGTCTTTTAATTGTCTGCATGATTTCTTTTTGTGTAATGATTATACATTCTTCCTCATTCCTTAACTCTCTTCTTATTCTTATTTTTTTAACATTTTTATTAAGATATGGTGCTACTACTACTTTTTCCTTGCAAAAATATCTCTGCTTGAATGTTTTTTTTAATTTTTCTTGACTCATTTCATACAACCTTCTTTCTTCTAGAAACTCTTCTGTATTGTCTACTATACATCTAAAACTTGATTGCTGATTTCTTTATAATTGTCACTGTATTGTATTCTTTTTGTCATTTGCCATTCTAATATCTCTTTTTTTTATATATTTTTTCTTTCAAGTTAACCCACCAATCTGTCCAGTTTTTTTATAAAATTCTCACATTTATATGATATATCTATAATGCATTGTTTTTCATTTTTTTCATTTGGGTCTGGTTCATTAATTATTTTATACCTCTGTCTATTCTTATATAACTTATTCTTTCTTTAACTTCTATCCAGATTGCTGCATGATCTGAAAAACCTGTAATTTAATTCCCTGATGAAATATATGTATACTCTCTGGTACTATAAAATAATCAATTTTTGGTTCTTGGATTACTTCTGTATGCCCATTGTTTTTCCACAAAAATATTTTATAGCTTTTAATCATACCAAAAATAATACTTGCATCTGCCCCTTCTTTTCATCCATGTCTTAAATCACAATTAGTCACCTACTGCTATTACTTGCATATTTACACTTGTGTAGTCAAGTATTTTCTTAAACAAGATCTCTGTTTTTGTATAGTATATACATAGAGTGCAGTTATCGTATATATTTGATTCTTCCATCTAATATTAATATTCTTCCCTATACTACTAATGTATAATGTAGAATCCTCTGTACATTCTTTACATAAAATTGCTATACCTGAACATGTTTTGTCTCATAGGTTCCATATAACTTTGCCCTCTCATAGCCCATTAACTTGCATTCTGTCTTCCATTGCTCTTCTTATATCTATTAGTAATATAATGTCCATATCTAACTTTTTACACCATTCCAAACTTCCTAGTCTTCGATGAACATTCCTTAAACATTTTAGATTAATGACTAGGATTTTCACTTTGCAAAATGGTGTTTAGGTTTATCCTTTCCCCTTTTCTTATTTTCTCCTATACCCGTATTTTTGAATTTGCTTTTTCTGTCTTTGACTCTTTTTCCAGTAGAACTACTTCTACTTTTACATTTTTGCCATATGTCATCCCCTTCCTCACTTTAATTACTTGCTTCTTCATCTATTTCCCCTTCTTTTCTTCTTATTTCCTTTATATTTTCATTTACTGCCATTCCTGTATCTGTCTCAACCATCTCTTTTTGTTGTGCTTATTCTATATTATCTACCAACAGATCCTCCCTACTTTGCTCTATTATTGCTACTTGAGTATCCTTTTCCATCTACTTGCAGTCCATCTATGAATTTCCTATTTTTTCACACTTGATGCATTTTTGTTCACACTTTTTCACTTCAAGACCTGTGTTACTACAAATTAAACATTTTCTTTTGTCACCATTATAGTCATCTTTACCACACTGAAAAATGTTTTCTGTTGTCCCCAGTATCTAACTCCCTTATTCCCTTCCAAAGTAATTTATATTTGGTAAATAAATTATTTTATTTTGCATTTTCATTACAAAACCACATTCCCAACTCCCAGTTATCATAGATTTTTGTAATGTCCAAAACATCTCTACACACAGTTCTCAAATAGTTTTTCAAACCATCTTTTTCAATTTCATATCAAAATTGTATGAATATTCTCTTTTTGGCTTCTCTATTAAAACCTGCACCACATAGATGTTCCAAGGATTTTCACCAGTTCTTTTGTCATACTGCCCTATGAACTTCTCCATAAACTGGGCCTCCTAGAAGTTAATGTTACAGAAAGTATCTTTTAATGCCAATAAATGCTCTTACCTCTTTGGGTCTTTCTCCCAGTGGTGAAAAGACGCTGTTCTATACCTCATACCTATCCAGATCCTCCTTGCTGCTTATTCTTACACAATACTTTCATACTTCTACCATTCTGTTTTCCCATTTCTTTCCTCCTTTCACTGTTTTGTGTGTAGGATTTCTTCTCTTCTTTTTTTTAATTCCTCCACTTATCCATTATTTCTCCCAATTATGCTGCCTTCTTGCTTTCTGGCTCACTCTGTTCAATCAGTTCTTTTAAGTAGATATGCCGCAACCCTCCTGACTGAAGGTGTGAAACAACACACTCCGGTATTGCAGCTTTGGATGCAAATAAGTTCAGTTGAAAAAGTACTTCCAAATCTGCCATATCCACTTCATTTCCTTCATTTTGCCCTTTGTACACTATATTTCGCCATTTTCTTTACTTTTCTCTCGATCCTCCGTACTCTGTTTCATTTCTGACTCTTCTTCTGCCACATCTATCATTTCCACTGTTCAATTAACAGCTTTGCTCTCATCCAAAATACAAAAAAAACCTCTGTTTTCCTCCATGTTTTGATTTTACTCTTCCTGCTTCTTCAAGCTGCCTCCGTGCCCAGACTGGAAGCTGAACATGCCATACACAACACATCCCCATACGAGTAGGGGAAAGTTTCCTGGCACAATTTCCCCTTCTAGTATGAATACTTCTTCAGGTTCCCCTGAAAACAGGCTACTAGACTACTAACACTGTCAACAAAGGATACATGAAACAAAAACTAAATAGCACTAAGGATGCTTCTCAGCTTGAATGTCCTTTGAAAGCACAGTCCTCAAACCTATCTCTGATGCATTATGTATGGAAAACCCTTTAGTATAGAGTTAGTATCAGAATATTTGTAAGAGAGCATTTCGCCATAGCAAAAGCTTTTTGCTCTTACAGATCTGTAAAATGTGAAGCAATAGGCAAACTTTCTCTAGTACCCAGGCTAGTCCAAGAAAGGTGTTCCTATGTTTGTTTCTTCATAGGTAGGTACTGGGTGAACTGTCCTTGTGGGCCATTTTAAGCCTAACCAAAATCGGTTCAAATTACCCATATCGATTTCCAAGATGTATGAATATACACATCCCATAGGTAAGTGATGAGTTGTGGGTGTGATGGTGCTTATTTCAAGGGTAATACCATTGAATAATTATCGGGACCATGTTGTATGACATTTATGTGCCATCTCTGAGTTTTAGTGCAGGGGACAGTCCTGAGGTAAACTTTCTCATGTCTATCCATAGATCATACTTCAGTAGTGACAGGGATGAACTTTGCTTTATCTGGATGGGGAGTTTGTTCTAGACTAGTCGTAACCACTGAGTATATGCATCTGTCTCTTCAAACCATTCTGTTTCAGTTGCAGGAGAGGCTCAGGTGCCTGGAATAACTATTTTTGTCTTGCAGATGTTCAGTAGGCCCATCAGCAGTCTGTAGGATACTGAATACAGTGAACGTGTTTTGAGGTGGTCTAGGTAGGACTTGTGTTTTAGTCTCTGTATCCCTTTGTGAAGAACCCCTGTGGGCATGCCAGTTGTTGCATATGCCTGACCTGATCTATTGGCCTGATGAGAGCAGAGAAAACTGGGGCAGTAACATTTCTGGATCTGGCAACTATCCCTTTGCTTAATAAGCTTCAAAATATAGAACGACATTTTTACCACTGAGGAGGCACATTGGTTGAATCGTGGATCACCGTTCACATAGGTTCATAGGTAGGTACTAGGCTATTGGCCCTGGGGCCTATACAAGCTCAGCCAAAAAGGTACCCTGGCTTTTGCCACTGAAGAAAATTATTTTCCTGTGCCACTGTCGAGCAGAGCCACAGAGGTGATCCCCGGGGTGACTTTCCTATTTCCCATCCAATCATCAAGATTTTTCTTGAAGAGTGCTAATGAGGAGCTTTGTTTGATATAGATAGGTAGTTTATTCCAGAGTATGGGAAGTCTCTGGGACAGGAATCAATCCCTTCGACATGTTCTGTTTATTGTGGTGACAAGGTTTAGGTCCCTAGAGCGTGTAGCTCGGAGGGATTTCTTTCGGTGTAGCATGTCCAGCAGCTCTGGGTTTGACATAGCTTTATATGTTAGGCAGAGATCACCTCAGAGTAGGCGATATGCTACGGAGTAAAGCTGGAGTTTTTTGAGGCGGTCCGTGTAGGGCATTTGTTTGAGGCCAGTAATCCTCTTTGTGAGGTACTTCTGTGGCCTTTCCAGCTGCTGCAGATGTCTTGTGAGGTACATTCCAAAAGGGGTGTTGTACTCTATAATGGGTCTGAGTGATGAGTAGAGGGGAAACAATGACCTCTTTTTTCCTGGATGAGAACCCTTTTATGATGAGCTGTGCCATGTAGAAGGACTTCCTGACTACTGTGGTGATGTGACTATCAAAGGAGAGACTACTGTCCACCTGGGTCCCAAGGTCTCTTATCACGCATTCAGTGTTAAGTAGATTGCTGCCTATGTGGTAGATAATGGGTACAGAGTTTTTACCAAAGGGGATGACACTGCACTTTTTGGCATTGAGCTTGAGGCCATGGCTCTGACACCAGGCATCTGTCTCAGTGAGGCCCTTCTGTAGGATGTCCACATCATTTGGGGACTTGAATAATGGCTCCTAGTTTGCAGTCATCTGTGAACTTCGTTAGTCAGAGACCTTCTGTGTTGGCCTGTACTTCAAAGAAGTAGATACCAAACAGGAGAGGTCCCAGGACGCAACCCTGTGGTGCTCCACATGTCACTGCTTTGAGGTCAGATTTGGAGTTTGCAACTTTTACAGTGTGGGTTCTGTCAGTGAACCAGTTGGCAACCCATCTTGTGATGTAGGGATATATACCTAGTTTAGTGAGTTTAGGGACCTGAAGGCAGGTAACCGAGTGATGTCATCCAAGCTGACCCAGTAGTAATGTTTGATATTAATTTAAGAACTCTGTCAGTGAGAGACTTTGAATTTTGCATCTTGTCTTGGACCTAGAAACATTCACTCAGCACTTCTGCCTGTGTGTTGTCTGTAAGTAAGATTTAGGCATAATATCTCTCTTAGATATCGATGGGAATATAGTAAAGATTAGTTTACATGTTTTCTGTATTTGAGACTGCCCTGCAATGTTTTAAAATACTTCCTGTGATTCTGACCTCTGAAGTAATTGTGTATTCTGAGTATTGCTTTTTTTGTTTATTATTAAATATATTTAAACCTGTCTTTGTGGCTGATTATTTGTGAGACGTATATTTAAGTGCTTAGAGTACTTGAATATGTATTTGATGACACTGGACAGGTCACTGCTAATATGCTGGTGCTTGGTCAAAAACTACCATTGTATAATAGTAACATTACACATTAGGACTGGCCACCCTTTGTAAGGGCCTTATAGTAGCTGATAAAGAGGGGTTGGTGGCAGTGATAACTGCCTTTTAGTCTGGGCAGAAGGGGGCTTAGCTAGTAAACTTGTGCCAGCCTTCCCCAGGAGTGTCTGCTTGTTTGTATATAAATCCAATCTCAGTGTGTGTCTGTGTGTCTGTGTGTGTGTGTGTCAGCCAGCTACTTGGGCAGGGACAGGAAGTACTGGTTGGACAGTGTGTGTGCTGGAGGTCTTGGCTTGACCCCTCAGCTGAGTTCTTAACCCTATAGCTGTGCCAGTCGGGTGTCTTATTGGGAATCTGGAGAAAGAGGGAGAAACCAGCCCCAGACTGATGGTGATCTCTGTGTGCTCTTAAGGGAAATTGGATTTTACTGTGTGTGTGTGTGTGTGTGTGTGTGTGTGTGTGTGTGTGTGTGTGTGTGTGTGTGTACTTGTGATCCTCCCATTGTGCACATCCCTGACTGTTGCCAGTGGTGAGGATTGAGGCTCCTTGATTACTGGGCCAGTGCAGGGGTGTCAAACAAGTGTGTATGTATATGTATATGTGTGTGTGTATATATATATATATATATATGTATATATAAAATGTAACAAGAATGGTGGTGAGTTAACCACATACTAACAGTAACCTGATCACTCTGATGATGATGATATTTTTGTGAAGCGTAGCAAAGGCACAGAGTACACAAGTTGCTAGAAATAAAATTTGAAGCTCTAGTTCTATTATCATACATTCTTTATCATACACTTTTTTTTAACATATTACGAGGAAAAAAAGTTTCAAGTTTCAAATCCTTTCATGTCTGAAGTTCTATATTGCACAGTAAGTTTTTTTTTTTTTTTTTTTTTTAACTGAATGCCAGAGTTCTGGAAAATAGTCTTCCCAAGGAGGTGTGATATGTTATTTCTTTATTTTATTTTTTTATTTTATTTATCCTTTTGTTAACCAGGTTAGTCTCACTTGGTTAGTAGCCTCTTTTCTGGGAAGACCTGAGATGATAGTTATACTCTAGGGGAAATTTGGCTAGGGTGTCCTGAAACTTCCCCCACCCTTTTCAGTAGGTGACATGTGATCTTTTTCATCCCCCTGAGTTACCACCAACACAAGCAGATGGGGGTCACTGTTTAATGTCTCATCCAATGAAATGGGCACTCAGGAGCACAGCACCCCCTCCCCCTTGTTGCAATGTGAGTAATCAATCAACCTGGTGTGGGAATACAACCCAAAGCCTTCTCCAATAAAGGTGAATGTGCTACCTGCTGTGCCGCCTTTTTTTTTTTTTTTTTTTTTTTTACTCCAGTGTATCAAAGCTCTTATATCTTTTAAATGATATCTTGATGGAACTATACTATTGTCCATAAAGTGATATCTGTCAATAGTAGCCATTATTTTGCTTCTTTTTTCCATTTTTTATTGTTTTTAGTTTTTACAAATCCATGATACAATGTAATGAAAGACAAAAAGAAATACATAGCCAGCTTGTCTAGAAAAAGCTACAAAAAGGGAGTAACAAACCTAACAAAACATCCAGTTGTAAAAGTAGACATATATCCCTATTGGGTAGAGTTTTTTATTTGTAGTAATATATTGTTAGTGTTAGTAAAAAGAGGGGTTTTTTAATGAGAGGAAACTAGGGAAGCTAAGGGTTAATACGAGTTTGGATGTGTTAAACTATTTACTATATATAATATATATATACATCTACACATGACCTGGGTGCCACTGATGGTAGGCTGAGAAAAGTTTGGGATAGAAATTCAGTTATTTATTATAATTAAGTTAAGGTTTAAATAATTTTTGAAGTCTGTCTTCATGGGAAAAAAGATTTGATTCTAATATAAGGGTAATTTCATTTAGGAGGTCAAAATGGAGTCTAGCAAGTAGCCCCAGTATGTTTGAAAGTATATAGTTCTTTTGGTGTTTTTTGTAAATAGTTTTTGAGAGGTTATGTATTTTATTGCCATGGTTTGAAAGTTTTCCCAGGAGATTTTGGATTCATTAATCCCATTTTTTGCGATAAAATACTTGTTAAGGGCACAAAGCTTGATTAAAATATTCCAAAAAAGAAGTACAGGAGCAAACCAAGGCTGACAAAAATCAGTATAAATCCAGAAGTCACTAAGGCTTATTCAAGCAGCAGAAGTAAATGCTAGTCCAAACAATAACTAAATCCGTGCCAAAGACAAATAAAATCCAAGCTGTTTTATTGGTAAGCGCTTTCACCCTGTAAGGGCTTTGTCAAACCATAAGAAACAAACACTGAATAAAATCAAGACACATTTTGTAAGGAAAGAGAGCTGATATCACTTCCTGTTCCTGATTAAGACTTTTCAGTATGCAAAAACAATACGTGTGTGTGTGCGTGTGCATGTGTGTGTGTGTGTGTGTGTGTGTGTGTGTGTGTGTGTGTGTGTGTGTGTGTGTGTGTGTATATATATATATATATATATATATATGTATATATATATATATATATATATATATATATATATATATAAAGAATACACATGTATAAATCTGTGTATAAAGACAAATATAAAACGTTTTGTTAAAAATGTTTTATATTTGTCTTTATACACAGATGTGTATTCTTATATATATATATATATTTTTTTTATATATATATATATATATATATATAGTTTTTTATATACATTTTTATGTACATGCATTGTTTTTGCATACTGAAAAGTCTTAATCAGGAACATGATATAAGCTCTCTTTCCTTATAAAATGTGTCTTGATTTTATTCAGTGTTTGTTTCTTATGGTTTGACAAAGCCCTTACAGGGTGAAAGCGCTTACCAATAAAACAGCTTGGATTTTATTTGTCTTTGGCACAAATTCAGTTATTGTTTGGACTAGCATTTACTTCTGCTGCTTGAATAAGCCTTAGTGACTGCTGGATTTATGCTGATTTTTGTTGTCAGCCTTGCTTTGCTCCTGTACTTCTCTTTTGGATTATTTATTTTATTAGTAGCAGGAGCATTTGGACTGTGATAACACTTACTTTTGTAGTATATTGATTAAAATATGCTTACGAATACCAGTGAGCAGTTTTGGAGTTATGTGGAGTATTGTGGTTTCTCATGAGAAGGTAGCCTTTTGATAGCCCCTTTTCTGAAGTTTTGATCTGAGGGAACACCATAATTTGTAGATGGTTTTACAACTCCAGAAAATGTAGAGTATATTAGCGTTAGAGGGTTTTGCAGCCAAATTTATTCGAAACAGCTGGGGTAAGGAAAGAATTATTTTTATGAGTTGTGTGTATATTAGTTTTTTTGAATGGAGTTAATTTGAGTATATTTTGGATAGCTTCATATTTCTGGTTAAATGTAATATTTACATTTATATCTTTCCAATATTTGGTGAAGAGGAGTGTAGATTTTTATGCCTGATATTAGTTTACAGGCTAGGGAGATGATTTTATTTTTATAGGACAGAGTTTTGATGATTAACTGGGTGGATTTAATTTCTTCAATTTTTGTATTTGAGTATTTTGTTCTGATTAGAGATTTAAGTTGTCTAAGTAAGGGATCATACTTGTGAGATGTACCTTAGTTCTTCAATATTCAATTTGTTGAGATTGTAGAGCTTCCACATAACTTGGGGGTAGATAACATGATCTATTTATTAATTTTTAGGTTAGGATGGAGATGTATGGGGTGTAAGAATTCAACTCTATGTTCTAGTTGCAGGGATGAAATTAAGGTTCAAAAGATATTTCTCTTGTTTTTTTATTGTGGGATGTATTTTTGCTAAAAGGTTATTATTTGGTTGTATAAAGGTAAAGGCCTCAGGATTTCTATAAAGGGTAGCGTATTTGTTTAAATCAAATGTTTACCCAGGATGGGGAACAGCTTTGTGTGGTTGCATCATAGTTGGAGATTTGGGATGATTCAGCTAGCATTAAGCATATGATAATAGAGCTTAAAGTCTGGGAGTCCCAAACCTCCCTTTTCTTTTGGGAGTATTAACTTTTCATATTGAATTCTTGTATTTTTGGGGAACCAAATGAATTTGGATAGGGCTGTTTCAATTTTACAAAATAATTTTTTGGGAATATTTCAATTTATGGAGTTAAAGTGAAATAGGATTCTAGGTAGAAAGTTCATTTTGATGATGGCTGTTTTTGATATAGGGGATAGATTTATATTTTTCCATCTTGACATGCCTACTGCAATTAGTTCCCTTGATTTTTGGAAATTATTCTTCATTAAGTCATCATGTCCATGGTAAAGTTAATACCTAGATATTTTAGCGAATATCTGAGTGGAATTTCTGTAATGGGGAAGTATGATTCTTTATAGTTAATTGGGTTGATAGGAAAGATGGAAGATTTGGAGGTGTTGATTTGGTAATTGGTTAAGTTGGAAAAGTGGTCTAAAGATTTGAAGATCTTATGAAGATGTGTGTTTGGTAGTTTGAAGTAGATATTGAGATCATCTGCAAAAGCTGAGTATTTTAACTCTGTGTTATAAATTATAGGGATATTATGGAAAGTTTTTTGGGAAATAGAAAGTAACAAGGGCTCTAGGTAGAGGTTAAAAAGGTAAGGCGAAAGGGGGCATCCCTGTTTGGTTCCAGTGGTTATTTTGATAGTTTGCGATCTTATTTAGCTAATAATAGTGTGATAGTGGTGTTTTTATATAGGATTTTTATGGTATTTATGAAATGTTTGGGGAAGTTGAAGTAAGACATGGTTTGGAGTAGAAAGCTGATTTACGTTTTCAAAAGCTTTACTGGCATCGACTGTAAGAGTGCACCTGGGGTGTCTGTCTTTTGCTAAGAGTATCATTATGGTGTCAGGGTGAGAGTGTTATCACGCAGTTCTCTTTGTTGCATAAAGACCAATTGTGATTATAGAGGGTATAGTTTTTTGCAACCGATGAGCTAGTATAGAAGTAAGTATTTTTATATCTAGGTTAATGAGGACAATAGGTTTATAGTTAAGTGGGTTAGTTTTTTCGGAATAGGGTTTATGTATTAAGATAGTTTTTGAATTATTTATGTAATGGTCTGAGATACCATGTGTTACAATATCGTTATAAATTTTGAGCTAGATAGCTGTGGGTTGAATTCAGTGATAAAACCATCTGAGTCAGGGGCTTTGTTCATTTTTAATTTATTTCTGATTTGATTTCATCAGATGTGAGGGGTCCAGCTAAATATTTATTTTTTTCTTCATTTAAGCAAGGAAATTTGAGTTCTTTTAAAAATGTATCATATTCCTCTGGCTGAGTTAGTTTTGGGTGTTATAAATGTTATAAATTTCCTCAAAGGAATTTATTATATCTGTATTTTTGTGTAATACATTTCCTTTATCGATTGTCTGATATGGTTGGTGGACCACTTTTGATGTTTATTATCTGGCTAATGTTTTGGAGGGGATTTGGGCCCATTTAGAGTATTTATGAAGGAATTTAAGTTCCATAAAAGATTGCTTTTGTAGATGAAGTGAATAAAGTTTTTTTTTTGAGATTTTGCAAACTTAGAATGAAGTCATGGAAATATTGATTCTGAAGTTTTGCATTAATTTCTTTGGTTTTTCAAGTGGCCATTTTTTTTTTGTTCTAATTGTTTGTATATGGAGGCTTTTTGAATGAGTAGCCCTCTGATTATGGCTTTAGTAGGAGCCCACTAAACATCATAGGGCATGTCATTTGTAGTTAAGTCTTGTTCTAGTTGAGATAGTATTAGATTTATTTCTTGTATTACTTCTTTTTTAAATAGTTTTACATTTAATGACCAATTAGCTGGGCACCCTCTAGAGGTTATATTATTTGTTGGATTAAGAGTGACTGAGATTTGAGAGTGGTCTGAAATCGATCCAACATCTATTTCATATTTGAGAATTTGGTTGGATAAGGGTGCAGATACAAGAAAGACATCAATTCTTGACCATGCCCTATGTGAGGATGATAAATGTGTATTTATTTGACTGCTTATCATGCATAAAAAGTTGGTGGGGATCTATTACATTAAAGCCGTTTATTGTTTCTTCTAGGGCTAAAGTGGTTTGTAGCAATTGTCTTCTGGTATTATTTGAGCTGTCCTTGCGGGAATCAATAAGAACATTCCAGTCTCCACCAATGATGTAGTAGTAATTTGTGAATTTAAGGAGTACATTGAAGATGTCATAGATACATTTCTGTTGGTTAAAGCAAGGGCAGTAAATGATAAGGTATATTTTGGTCTGATTTTGGGTAGGAGCAGGTAAAGTAGCACGAATGGCTGTCCACATCAGATTTGGTATTAATAATTTGTCCTGAGAATGATTTTTTGATTAAAATGGTGGTGCCTTTAGAAGACGTGTTAGTACCCGCAGTGATAATTTGTTTAATCCAGTTTCTGTCCTTGTCTTTTCCCCATTGAATCATTCATTAAATTGATTTCGTGGAGATCAGTAATATTAGAATTATTCTGGTATATAAGGTGCACAATTAAATTTCTGTTTTTTGTCATGAGACCATTAATGTTCCAAGACTCAATAATTAACATTGTGTAGTTGGTTTAAAGTTAGTTTTGGTATATCTAAATTAGACAGATCTGAACTTTTAAGTGTAGCGTAGCTAAAGTTGTCACTGTAGTTATGAGTGGCATCCATTACAATTAGTACATCTATTTCTACTAACCACCTATCCTCCTGAGATCTGTTAATGGTGATTACATGACAGAGAAGATGATAGAAATGTAATGGGTTTGAGGACGAATTTTTGAGTTGAAGGGAAATACAGGTCTTCCAAACTGAGCTATTCCAAGTGTCAGCAATCATTATATGACTCATAGTATCGGCTGCTCCTTTAGTATGAGCTTACATAGAAAGTGCACATATACATAACAAGGTAGAATAAAATTATTGCAGAAGGGTTGATTCCTAGACATATCCTCACGTTTATATTGCTGTAAGTTTCTTAACAGAATATTAGCAGCTAGACTTAGCAACAGTCTAATATGGGTATTCTCCTATGTGATAAGGTGTATTAGAAAAACTGATCTAAGAAAATAGGATTATAGTATATTAGTATATATTGGTTAAAATGGAAAGCATTACAAGAAGTCTATATACTGAACTAGGATCAAGTGAAATATGTTTTGGCATGAAGGAGTTTCCCCAAAATGCAACTATAACATCATCTTTACAGAAAAACAGTTTCTTGGAAATTTTAAATTATTCATTAGCTCTGCTGAGCATTTTTGTTAGTTTAAATTAATTAGACGTATACTATAGCCTCTTAATTCTTGTAGGAATCTCAATATAAAAGTATTTAAGTCAATCATACGTCATTAGATAAGAATAGAACCCACAGCCTTCTCCACTAAAGGTGAATGTGCTACCTGCTGTGCCACTGGCACTGTTTTATTGCTTCACCCATGAACTTTTCTGTGCTTGGGAGTGTTGTGTTTTTTTTTTTTTTTTTTTTTTTACTCTGTGTATCAAAGCACTTGTATCTTTTAAAGTATATCCTGATGGCAGTATAATATTGTACATAAAGTGATATCTGTCAGTAGTAGCAATTATTTTGCTTCTTATTCTTGCCACTGGCCTTTTTTTCTGATGATTCTGCTAACAAATGCTTCTCTTCATGTTGTATACTAGTTTCTTGCCATATAGCATTTCCATGTTTTTTTTCTTTACTTCATATCTGCCACCCACAGTACCCAGTTGCATCAGCCAAACATGACTGTGTACTTTCAGCTTCTGTAATTGGCTTCTCTGCTGTTCCCATTTTATTTCTAGCTGAACGCTTCACTTTCATTTAGTTCTCCTTTCTTTATTCAGTTCTCAATATCTCTGTAACCAAACCTCCACTTCGCACCTCTGTAACAGACATGTCATCTTTGTGAGAGTGCTCTTCAAAATTTCTCAAGCAGCAATGTTTAATCCTTCCTCCATCTTGGAGTTCTGCAAACTCTAGTGACAGTCCTCTGGCTCCACTTAGTGCTGAGAAAAGAGTAAAGATCCTTTATTAAAATTACAAATACAATATATATATATATATATATATTCTGTATACAAAATTCACACATTATTTTACAATTATTTACAAATATTTAGAAGTGATTCATACATTTTCAACAACTTAATTGTGTTTAAACTTTCAGCTCCCCCAAAACTAACTCCCACAACCAAAATCATATCATCATCAAAATTTCTGGCAATGCCGATTTTCAGTTATATTTTATCTCATTCATTCTTTCATATCTTATAATTCACGTTATACAGAACAATTTGTTGTCTAATTTGCCTATATCCTTTTGCTTCTTTTTTCATAATATCCATATTTTGTATCCATATTTATGCAATTAACATTTGTAAGTCCTGTTAGTTATCACATATTTCTTTCCATAATTAGTTCACTCTATTACAGTTTAAAAAACCTATTCAGTAGTCTCTAATTCCCCAGAATATGTAGAAACTGTCTTTCTGTCTTTCATTGATTTATATGGCATACTTACCTTTGCCTGCAACTTTGTTTATAGATAATCTCCATAAAAATTCTGTACATTCTACATATTTTTTTTACATATTTTCATTCTTACTTTTACCGCCTTCACTTTATCTTCTAGCTATTTCAAAGGATACATATAAAACACTTTTCCGTTATATATTCATACCATGTTTTTCTGTTCTTGTCTTTCATAAATCAACCTTCCATAATATTTTTTCTTGATATAATTTCATTTCCATGCAAGTGATTCATTTTTCTTCTCTTTAGACCTCTAAGCTTTTCCCATATTGATTTATATTTTTCTTTAATTTTTATTAATAAATTCTCTTTCTTGCATTCCTCTTAATACTTTATATAGGTTTAATGAAGCTATATACACAATTGTGTTTACTAAACCCGGACCTCCTTCCTTTTTATTAACATATAAGATTCCTCTTTTAATAGGATTCAACCTAGATCCCCACATGAATGTCAGTAGCACATTCAGTAAATCTTTTTCGCATTCTGGTGGTATCATAAACACACTTGCTAAATGTGCTGTTTTGCCCTAATACCACTGAATTAATTAAGTATCCTTTTTTCTTGTATGAAACTTTAAAAGGTCTCCAGAGTATACATGCACTTCTTATTTTAAATATCATATCCTTCCATTGTGCATTTCTGTGCTGTTCAGTGCCAAACGTTATTCTCCAAATGTCTATTTGTTCATTATTAAATTAAGTACCTTTTATTTGTCCAGAGAATCCCAGTCCTTTGCTTTTTTTCTTCATTAATACTTAAAGAATTAGATGTTAGGGTTAAGTGCCTGAATAGCTATATCCATCCATCTTTCATTTGTCACAGCTAATACTAAACTATCCTCATAACAGAATATCACTGGAATCTGAATACCCTCTGGTGAACATTATGCAGCTTCCCCTAATGTTCTATTTATATTTGAAAACTACCATGTTCGTAATTAATGCAAATAGTATACTAGGTTCATAGGTTCATACTAGGCTATCTGCCCTAGGGCATTTATAAGCATAGCCAGAGTGTGTTTGGCTTTCGCTACCCATTTTAAATTAGTTTTGCTATGCCCTTTTTCGAGGTTAGTATACTGTGCCTCTGTCCAACAGTGACACAGAAGTGATACCCGGGGTAAACCTACGATCTCCCATCCACTCATCAAGATTCCTCTTGAAGAGAGTCAATGACGGACTCTGCCTAACCTGGACTGGGATTTTATTCCAGAGTGAAGGGAGCCTCTGGGTTATGAATCTGTCCCTCCAGCATGTCCTATTTATTTCAGTGCTGAGGTTCAAGTCTCTCGAGCGCGTAGCTCGATGGGATTTGGATTTTCTGAGGAGCAGCATGTCTATTAATTCCAGGTTGGACATGGCTTTATACGTCAGGCACAGATCGCCTCTGAGCAGGCAGTATGCCACTGAGTAGAGCTGGAGTTTCTTTAACCGGGCAGCATATGGCATGTGTTTGAGCCCTTTGATCCTCTTGGTGAGGTACTTTTGGGGTCTTTCCAGTTGCTGCAGGTGTCTGGGATTGTACTCAATTATGGGCCTGATGAGGGATGAGTAAAGAGGCACGATGACCTCCCCTGATCTAGATGTGAATCCCTTCATGATTAGGTGGGCTATATAAAATGCTTTTCTAACCACTTTGGCCACGTGGTTGTCAAATGAGAGATTGCTATCAACTTGAGTCCCCAGGTCCCTAATTACTTCTGTACTTAATGGATTACCACCTATGTGGTAATTTGTGGGCACTTTGTTTTTGCCAAAGGGGATGAATATACACTTTTTGGTGTTTAGCTTGAGGCCATGGCTCTGGCACCAGTTGTATGTTTCTATGAGGCCCTTTTGGAGGATGCTTGTGTCGGCTGGAGAGTCGATTATGGTGCCCAGTTTGCAGTCATCTGCGAACTTGGTCAGCCACAGTCCTTCCGTGTTGGCCTGTACCTCCGAGAAATATATACCTAACAAGAGAGGTCCCAGGACTGAGCCTTATGGGACACCACTTGTAACTGGTTTGGAGTCTGACATGGCTCCAGCAATTCTAACCATGTGGGTTCTGTCCTTGAGCCAGTTTGCAACCCATCTAGTGACATAGGGGTTTATATTTAAGCTGGTGAGCTTATCTATAATGCCTGAGTGGGGTATTGTATCGAAGGCTTTTGCGAGGTCCAGGTAGGCTGTGTGGACCACCTTCCCCTCGTCAATGACCTTGGTGACTGTTTCAAAGAAATCGACCAGGTTTAAGAGGCAGGATCTGCCCTTAACAAAGCCGAACTGGGTAGGATCCAGTGTCTGTAGGTCCCCAATATCTTTATTTATGAGGTCCATGATGATCCTTTCCATAGCTTTGCAGACCAAGCTAGTCAGACTTATGGGGCAATAGTTTCCAGGATCCGTTGAGGCACCACCTTTGTGGAGAGGGACCACTGTTGCTGTACGCCACTCTTTGGGTACATATCCTGTAGTAAGGCTGAGATTGAACAGTAGTTTTATATTTGGGTTTAGCTCTTCTTGGAGTTCATGTAGGACGCAGCCCGGGACACCGTCTGGTCCCATTGATGCTGTGTTTTTTGCTTTGGAGAGGGCGGCAAGCATCTGAGATGTCAGGGGGGCAGCACTCTGCTGGGATAGATATTTGCCCTTTTGGTGGGGGGGGGGGAGAAGTTTGCGCTGAACCTGTCAGCTAGGATGTTGGCAATGTCTGTGGGTTCTATGTATTTTATGTCATTTTGGACTAATTCTGAGCATATCTGGGAATTCCCACCCAGGTTCCTAACATAACTAAAGAAAGCCTTGTGATTATCCTTAGTGTCCTGTGCAATTTTTCTCTCGAAGCTGGCCTTAGACGATTTTATGAGTGCCTGTAGTTTTTTGCTAATACTGATCAGAGATGCCTTCCCTTTTTGGGATTTTGCTCTATCATGTAGTAGCTTCCTCCTTCTATTGTTTAGTTTGTTTATGGCTGGGGTCCACCAGACAGGACGTCTGCTTTTGGAGGATTGGGTCTTGGTTTTATTTGGGATTGCATAATCCATGCATTCCTGAAGGTGTTCATAGGATGCATTTACAAAGGATTCTGCGGTCTGGGCCGTATTTTCCACAGGCTCGGGGGCTTTGGAGGATTCCACCTCGGTTTTGATGAGTGTGAAATTTGCTTTAGAAAAGTTTTTCACTGTGGTTTTCTGGGCAGGGGGTGGGATCGGGATGTGAATATCCAGTGAGATTAGTTTATGGTCTGATCTTACCAGTGAGGGATACACTTCTGGTCTTCAGCACTGAGTCTCCATGTTGGTGATGATTAGGTCCAGTATGTTTTCCTCTCTTGTGGGAGTGGTAACAAGTTGTTCCATACCGTTTGAGTTTATAAATTGTAGAAACCTTTGGGCTAGGGTGTTGGAGCTAGAGTAATGCTCCCAGTCTATGTTTGGGTAGTTGAAGTTGCCCAATATAATGGTGTTTGGAGAGACCTTCATATTTTCCAGTGTTCTCAGGAAGGCCGAGTGGGGTTCCTGGGTTTGGGAGGGTGGTCTGTAGCAGGCTATAAACTGGAAGACAGTTTTACCCACTGTTAGTTGCACATGGATAGTCTCTGATGCTTCGTGCTGTGCCACCAACCTGGAGGTTTGGGTATCTTTGACGAATATTGATACTCCCCCTCCTTTTGTGGTTCGGTCCAAGTTTTGGGGCCGAAAAGCATGGTATGTGGTATAACCTGGTAGTGCTGGGGTGCTCTTGGGACCCTTGAACCAGGTTTCTGTTACTGCACAGATATCGATGTTCTCCATTCTAAGGAGAGTTTCGAGTGCGTGCATCTTGAGGTTTAGACTTCTGGCGTTGAGTAGCATTACTCTTAGTTTCTTATCCCTTGTGATACCTATGGAGGTGGGTTTGTCTTTTGAGCCTTGCCTAAAAAAGGCACTATGGGGGAAGCAAGAGCCTTTGCCAATATCCGAAAGCCCAGGGGTGACAGGTGCAAGCCGTCCCTAGTGAAGCATCGTGGCTTGTCAATCATGTCATCCCAGGCTGACAGGCATTGGATCCCCTTTGAATGACACCAATACTTAAGCCAATTGTTGAAATTTATCATCTTGTCTTCATATTGTGGCATCATTCTTGGTGAGGGTAAGATGCTACTCAAGGTCAGGGTCATACCAGCCTGGGCTACATGCTCAGAGAGCTCCTCTGTCTCTTTTCATGTAGTCCAGGGAGGTACGTCTCAGGTCATTCACATCAGCATGGACAATGACAGTCATATTTGTACTTGCCTTGGAGTGACCTGAGTGCTTGTGTTATGTGGCGGATCCTAGCGCCCGACAGGCAGCTCACCGTGACTTTCTCCTTGTTCAGCCTGGTGAGCGGACGTCAGTGTGCCTGGCGATAGTCACCTATTACAAGTGTATCAGGTGTGTTGTTTAGCCTTAAGGGCTGTGACTGTTTGGCACACTGGCTTTGTGAGCTATGTGTTGCACATGTTTTGTTTTGGGGTAGCGGTTGCTTGGGTGTCTGCTTTGGAGGCCTCTGCTGCTTAGGAAGATTTTTATTTAGAGCCTCCGAGTATGTTTTTGTGTGTTTGTGTTTGGTTTGCTGTCGTGGTAGGTCTTTGTGAGACTGGAATCATAGTGAGTGTGGTTTCCTTCTCCTCCTGACTGGTTACGCCAGTACTGAGTTGAGAGAGCTTAGCCACCAGTTTGGCTATATGGTTGCATCTCTCACATGTGTTGGAATTTGTTGGGAGGAGGAGAGGGTTGTCTGTGTACATGAGGCATTTGTAACATTGCCTCAAGATTCCCAGATTCACCAGCTGAACCGGAGAGGAGATTGACAACTGATCTTTGGACATGCTAGAATAGTATTGGGAATTCCTTTATAATTGAAAAAAGGGCCAATGGGGAACAAGGTACTAAAGGGGAGTTTGTGAGGGTGTAGTGCTTTTAATTTTTTAGTGCTGACTTATTATAATTGCTTTAGTGAGTAAGTGCCAGGTAACTTAAATGCAATGTGTTACAGGTAACTTAAATGCAAAAACGACAAACAGTAACTTTCTTTCAAGTGAAACAAGGAAATAAGTACAGTAAGCAATGCCGATATCACTAGGGATCCACAGAAGGGCTGAAAAGCCACGTTTTAGGTGGAATTAGCGTTTCAGGGAAATAACAAGCAAACAAACAAGCATACAAACAAAGCTAGATTCAGCAGGCCTGGATCTAGTCTATGCTACAGCAAACAAGGTGTACCAATTTCAGTAAGAAACAGTTCAAATATGCAGGCACTATAAGCCTTTAACCAGAAATTCCCAGCTCAGAAGGGCAGAGTCCAGCCTCTCCTTCCACAAGAGTGCAGACCACGAACCTTCTTAATGTAAAATAACTGGCCTGAAGCCCAAGTGCTTAAACCAGAACTAATACAGTTTTAGAATAACAGACACTGAGCCCTCAATCAGCAGTTCCCAACTTAGAAGGATGTAAGCTACCTGTCCTGCTACCACAGTGCAGGTCACAAACCTTCCTAATGTAAAACAACTAGTCTGAAGCACAAGTGCTTAATCCAAAAGACTTAGAATGATAGCTACACTTTAATCAAGTTACTACCAAGCAGCAATAAGTACAATTGAATAGTTTAAAGAATGCCTGGATTAGTGCTCAAGTTATACAAACAAAGCTAGATTCAGCAGACCTGGATCTAGTCTATGCTACAGCAAACAAGGTGTACCAATTTCAGTAAGTACTACTTACTGGACACCCTTGCTTAATACCACTTTTTAATTCTGTAATCTCACTTAACCAACCATTTAGCACTTTATTCTTATTATAAATATATTTTAATACAGTGACTATTTTATCACTTCTATTCTGTCAGGGTATTCCATAATGCTTCATGCTGGATTTTCTCAAAAACTTTACTTGTATCACAGACTAATATTTTCAATTCAGTTTTCCTATTTATTACATCATCTACCAATTTTCTTATTGGCATTAATAATAATTCTTTACTTCCTTTCTGTTTTTATTCCAAATATTGTTTCAGTCAGTATTTTATTAACCTTGCTTATTCTTTTTCTATTATTTTCATGAAGATCTTATAATCCAAATTATTTAATAGTAGGGTCTCCAATTTTTTATGCCTGTTTTGTCTCCCTTTTCCCCTGTAAATTTCATTGCTCCTATGCATATTCTTTTGTCATTTTCTCCATTTTCAAACCATTCATTCAGTACCTTTAAAAATATATTCCTTTTGCCATTCTTGCATGTTCTTGTACATTAAATATTCAAAGCTGTCTAAACCTTTGGTTGTTTCTGTATTTACTGCTTTAAATGTATTTTTAAATTTTGTAATTTTTTTCTTTCATTTTCTTATTATATTTGTCAGCTTTTTAAGTTTTGTCCCTTTCTTATAATGTCTGTTGAAAAGGTTTTAAAAAAGTCTTTTAATTGTCTGCATGATTTCTTTTTGTGTAATGATTATACATTCTTCCTCATTCCTTAACTCTCTTATTATTCTTATTTTTTTTAACATTTTTACTAAGATATGGTGCTACTACTACTTTTTCCTTGCAAAAATATCTCTGCTTGAATGTTTTTTTTTTTAATTTTTCTTGACTCATTTCATACAACCTTCTTTCTTCTAAAAACTCTTCTGTATTGTCTACTATACATCTAAAAATTAATTGCTAATTTCTTTATAATTGTCACTGTATTGTATTCTTTTTGTCATTTGCCATTCTAATATCTCTCTTTCTTTTTATATTTTTCTTTCAAGTTAACCTACCAGTCTGTCCAGTTTTTTATAAAATTCTCACATTTTTATGATATATCTATAATGCATTGTTTTTCATTTGGGTCTGGTTCATTAATTCTTTTTATACCTCTGCCTATTCTTATATAACTTATTCTTTCTTTAATTTCTATCCAGATTGCTGCATGAACTGAAAAACCTATAATTTAACTCCCTCATGAAATGTATGTATACTCTCTGGCACTATAACATAATCCATTTTTGGTTCTTAGATTACTTCTGTATGTCCATTGTTTTTCCACAAAAATATTTTATAGCTTTTAATCATACCAAAAATAATACTTGCATCTGCCCCTTCTTTTCATCCATGTCTTAAATCACAATTAGTCACCTACTGCTATTACTTGCATATTTACACTTGTGTAGTCAAGTATTTTCTTAAACAAGATCTCTGTTTTTGTATAGTATATACATAGAGTGCAGTTATCGTATATATTTGATTCTTCCATCTAATATTAATATTCTTCCATATAGTACTAATGTATAATGTAGAATCTCTGTACATTCTTGACATAAAATTGCTATACCTGAACATGTTTTGTCTCATAGGTTCCATATAACTTTGCCCTCCCATAGCCCATTAACTTGCATTCTGTCTTCCATTGCTCTTTTTATATCTATTAGTAATATAATGTCCATATCTAACTTTTTACACCAGTCCAACATTCCTAGTCTTCGATGAACATTCTTTAAACTTTTTAGATTAATGACTAGGATTTTGACTTTGCAAAACAGTGTTTACTTTTATCCTTTCCCTTTTCTTATTTTCTCCTATACCTGTATTTTTGAATTTGCTTTTTCTGTTTTTCACTCTTTTTCCAATAGACCTACTTCTACTTTTACATTTTTGCCATATATCATCCCCTTCCTCACTTTAATTACTTGCTTCTTCATCTATTTCCCCTTCTTTGCTTCTTATTTCCTTTATATTTTCATTTACTGCCATTCCTGTATCTGTCTCAACCATCTCTTTTTGTTGTGCTTATTCTATATTATCTACCAACAGATCCTCCCTACTTTGCTCTATTATTGCTACTTGAGTATCCTTTTCCATCTACTTGCAGTCCATCTATGAATTTCCTATTTTTTTCACACTTGATGCATTTTTGTTCACACTTTTTCGCTTCAAGACCTGTTTTACTACAAATGAAACATACACACTGAAAAAAAATTTCTTTTGTCCCCAGTATCTAACTCCCTTATTCCCTTCCAAAGTAATTTATATTTGGTAAATAAATTATTTTATTTTGCATTTTCATTACAAAACCACATTCCCAACTCCAGTTATCATAGATTTTTGTAATGTCCAAAACATCTCTACACACAGTTCTCAAATAGTTTTTCAAACCATCTTTTTCAATTTCATATCAAAATTGTATGAATATTCTCTTTTTGGCTTCTCTATTAAAACCTGCACCACATAGATGTTACAAGGATTTTCACCACTTCTTTTGTCATACTGCTCTATGAACTTCTGCATAAACTGGGCCTCCTAGAAGATAATGTCACAGAAAGTATCTTTTAATGCCAATAAATGCTCTTACCTCTTTGGGTCTTTCACCCAGTGGTGAAAAGATGCTGTTTTATACCTCATACCTATCCAGATCCTCCTCCTTACTGCTTATTCTTCTACAATACTTTCATACTTCTGCCATTCTGTTTTCCCATTTTTCTCCTCCTTTCACTGTTGGACTTCTTCTCCTCCTTTATTTAATTCCTCCACTTATCCATTATTTCTCCCAATGATGTTGCCTTCTTGCTTTCTGGCTCACTCTGTTCAATCAGTTCTTTTAAGTAGATATGCCGCAACCCTCCTGACTGAAGGGGTGAAACAACACACTCCGGTATTGCAGCTTTGGATGCAAACAAGTTCAGTTGAAAAAGTGCTTCCAAATCTGCCATATCCACTTCATTTCCTTCATTTCGCCCTTTGTACACTATATTTCTCCATTTTCTTTACTTTTCTCTTGATCCTCCGTACTCTGCTTAATTTCTGACTCTTCTTCCGCCACATCTATCATTTCCACTGTTTGATTAACAGCTTTGCTCTCATCCAAAATACAAAAAAAAGCCCTCCGTTTTCCTCCATGTTTTGATTTTACTCTTCCTGCTTCTCCAAGCTGCCTCCGTGCCCAGACTGGAAGCAGAACATGTCATACACAAACGCATCCCCATACGAGTAGGGGAAGTTCCAGGTTTCCTGGCACAATTTCCCCTTCTAGTATGAATACTTCTTCAGGTTCCCCTGAAAACAGGCTACTAGACTAGTAGGACTAACACTGTCAACAAAGGATACATGAAACAAAAACTAAAGATCACTAAGGATGCTTCTCAACTTGAATGTCCTTTGATAGCACAGTCCTCAAACATATCTCTGATGCATTATGTATGGAAAACCCTTTAGTAAAATTTGGAGTTAACAGTATCAGAATATAAAAACCTTTTTTAGTTCACTAAATTTCCAACCGATTTGTAAGAGAGCATTTCGGCAAAAGCTTTTGCTCTTACAGATTTGTAAAATGTGAAGCAATAGGCAAACTTTCTATAGTACCCAGGCTAGTCCAAGAAAGGCCTTCCTATGTTTTTCTTCATAGGTAGGTATTAGGTGAAATGTCCTTGTGGGCCAAATTACCCATATCGATTTCCAAGGTGTATAAATAACCCATAGGTAAGTGATTTGTGGGTGAGATGGTGCTTACTTCAAGGGTAATACCATTGAATAATTATCGGGACCATGTCGCATGACATTTATGTGCCATCTCTGAGCTTTAGTGCAGGGGACAGTCCTGAGGTAAACTTTCTCATGTTTATCCATAGATCATACTTCAGTAGGGACAGGGATGAACTTTGTTTTATCTGGATGGGGAGTTTGTTCCAGACTAATCGTAAACAGTGAGAGATGCATCTGTCTCTTCAAGGTTCAGGTGCCTGGAACAACTATTTTTGTTTTGCAGATGTTCAGTAGGCCCATCAGCAGTCTGTAGGATACTGAATACAGTGACAGTGTTTTGAGGTGGTCTATGTAGGACTTGTGTTTTAGTCTGTGTATCCTCTTAGTGAGGAACCCCTGTGAGCATTCCAGTTGTTGCATATGCCTGACCTGATCTATTGGCCTGATGAGAGCAGAGAAAATGGGGGCAGTGACATTTCTGGATCTGGCAGCTATCCCTTTGCTTAATAAGCTGCAAAATATAGAATGACATTTTTACCGCTGAGGAAGCACGTTTGTTGAAGCATGGATCACTGTTCACATATGTTTCAAAATTCTGAACTACAGGGTTTACTTTTAGTGGTGTATTGTCAGTGTGGTAAATTTCCTAGAGTAGTTGATTTCTGAAAGGATACAATAATGCACTTTTTGGCATTTAGTCCACAGCTCTAGCACCAGTTATTTGTTTGTGACAGGTGTTCCTGCAGAGTGGCGGAGTCATTTGGGGATTCCGTCACTACTCCTAACTTGCAGTCATCAACAATGTAAGCCAGAGACCCTTGGTGTTTGCTTTTACTTAAAAAAGTAGATGCCAAACAGGAGATGTCACAGTAACAAGCCCTGGTGAATGGTCTTTTTTTTAGGAGGTAGCTTCCCCTGTCTTGACCTCCTGAGTCTTACCTGTGAACCAGCTGGCAATACAGATGGATGATGTAGGAGTTTATTCCTAGTGGGGTGAGCTTCTCCACTATGCCTGAGTTGAGGTATTTTGTCAAAAGCTTTGGCCAGATAGGTGGTGTGCACAGTCTTGTCTTCAAAAGGGTCATCAAAGCAATGGATGAAGAAGTCTTCTAGGCTGAGTAAGCAGTATCTTTGTTGACCTGATTCCATGATTAGTCTTTCTCTTTACATATGAAGCTGGTCAGATTTATTGGCCGGTAATTACCCGGGCCATTGCATGGCCTTCCCTTGTACAGGGGTATAACCATTGATGTTCTCCTTTAACTTGGTACAAAACCTGTATGGAGGCTGAGGTTGAACAGCTTTGTTAGGAGGTAGGCAGATTGTGCTTCATGCTGTTTAAGGTACATCCTGAGGTACTATCAGGGCCCATTGATGCAGTGTTTCTGCTATGGCAGCACTTTCAGGAATTGGTCCTGCATGAAATCTTGGAGAGATATCCCACGGGTGTAATTGGAGCTGAAGTTATCAGCTAGTAGCTTTACTGTGTCTTCAGCTTCGGTGTAGGTAGTTTTGTTCACATTTAGCTTGGCATATTGCTGCATAGAGCTCTTGAGGTTGTAAATATAGCTAAAGAAGGCTTTATGGTTGTCATTTGCTGGAGTTGCTATTTTTGCCTCAAACTTGGCTTTGGTGGTTTTAAACAAACACTTGAGTTGTTTGTTTATTTTATTGATGGTGGATCTAGCCTGTTGAGAGTCACTCCTCTAATTTTTGGCTATAATTACTTTCATTTTGTTGTAAAGCTTGATAATGCTGTGGTTCCACCAGAGACATTAACTTTTCTGGTATCCCTGTGTCTGTTCTTGAAGGGTATCTTTGCTTCTCTGCATTAACATAGTGGTAGAAGTGGTGAATGATTCAGCTTTACCAGAGTCCACTGAATTTGGGTGGATTTGAAATTTGCCTGGGTGTATGCCTTGGAGAAATTTACGATTCTAGCAACTTCTGGGAATCTCAGGTTTTGATTTTATTTAAAGGGGAACCGTTTTATGGTCTGACTTGAAGAGGGAAGGTGATATGCAAGTAGGTGAGCACAACTCCCCCATATTAGTAATAAGGTCAAAGTTGTTGTTTCAGTTGGTAGGTATTCTCACTAGTCATTCTAGAACATTTGTATTAACAAAGCCAAGAAACTTTGCTTGCATACAAGTGACGGTGAACATTTCCAGTCTATAGTTGGATAGTTAATGTTACCCAGGAAAATGGTATTGGGTTTAATGCTGAGACTCCTGTTCTAAGTAGGTGTTATGCCGATCTTGGTTCATAAGAGTTTTATAAGTAGCTATAATATAGTAAGGGTCTTTGACAGTGAGTTGGACATGGAGTTCTAATTCATCATGCTGTTAGATCAGACTAGATGCAAGATTCTTCCAGATAAACATTGAGACACCTCTACCCGCAATATAGTAGCAAGTCTAAATATGTGGAAGGCGTTATAGCCCTCTGCAGTCAGAGTATGCTCTTCCAATGTAAACCATGTTTGTCCCTATGCAGACCTCCTGCAAGGTGAGGAGGGCTTTTAGGAAATAATTTTTTGTTTAGGCTCCTGGAATTGATCAGTAACGCAATCCTATTATCGTTTGCTCTTACGGTTATGCTGGTAGGTATACCTGGTTGGTATTGCCTAAAAAGGCATTATTGGTGTGGAGAATGTCTTCAATATTCAAAAACCTAGATGGGGACAGGTGCAGACCATCCATGGTGAAGCAGCGTGGTCTGTCAATCATTTCCTCACAGTGTGACAAATATTGGACTCTTAGAATGACATCAAAAGCCAAGCCAATTAGTGAAGTCTATTTTTAGCTCTGTCCTTGGAGAAGGTAGAATTCTACTTAATTTTGGGCTCATTACCTGCCTGGGACACAGAGTTCCATTGTGTGACTACAGTCCAGAGTGTCAAGTCATTAACAATCACGTGCAATATGACAGAATCATACTGGTACTTGCTGTTCAAGGACTTCAGTGAGTGTGTGATCTGAAGAATTTAGAGTTTTACTGAGGGTGTTTAATGCTTGTGTTAGATCTTGGAGGTCTTTCTGGTTTAGGTAGGTTGGGTTTTAAGAACCTCACCGTATAATAGCTTGTGTGTTGTAAGTCATGGTGAGTTGTATTGTATGGTGTACTGCTGATGATCCTGATGTTTTGGTTTGTCTGTGAAATTTTGGCCTTCAAAGACATGTAAATACATTTCTCACACTGCATTATGCGGTTTATTTATGTATCTATTTGGCAGTTATTTACGGGTAAAGTTCGACTGGGTCATGCAGTACCCATTTACAGCAGAGGCCCAGGGAGAAAAGCTCTGGATACACATAGTTAACAGAATGAGCAACTAGACAGACAGACATGAAGTCATAACATTCAAGCACAACATTTGAAAAACTACACATTAGTTTGTTAGAATAAAAACTCAAGAGACATAAAGTCATATTGTTCAAGCATAAATTATATAGAAAGCCTGATAACAGGAAGTTGCAGCATTATTTACATAATAATGATTATCATAATTATTAATATACTAGAGGTCATGAAATATGGTAACAGATTATACTGGTGAAGGCATAGGATAGTAGGAGTAGGGAAGGGTAGGGTGTGGTAGAGGGGATAGTAGAAATGGATGTGGAAAAGGTATTGGTGTAACCTCAGGGGAGTATGCATAGAGGAACAGAGTGTAGGGTAAGTTAGTAGTGGTGAATAGAGAGAGTAGAGGTAGAAAAGGGTATAAGCGTACCTCGGCCTGGGCTCATACAAGTGCAAATCCAAGCTTTGTTGAAGTATTTTTATAGAGGTTTTGAAGGAGTGCAGGTTAGTAGGAGTTTTGATAGTTAATGAAGGAAGTTCCATAGTTTTGCACAGAGCAGGAGTAAAGGCTTAGGTCTGGGGTTTTGTTAGGTTTATAAGTTGTAAGGAGATGTTTGTCTTTGAATCTGAGATGTTTATTTGGGATATAAAAGTTGATTAATGGGCTAGGAGCAGGGCAAGGTTGTGGATGATTTTTGTATATCGTAGCAAGTTTTATGTAACAGAAATAGAGGGGGGAGTTCAAGCCATCTTGGGGAAATGTAGGGCTTTGCAGTGATGAGTTAGAGGGGTTGCGTTTATGGCAAATTTGGCAATTTTGTTATAGAAGCTTTGTAGTTTTTTTCTTAGGAAGGTCTGTAAGTTAGCTGCTGTGAGGACGTTTATTCCTGTATAACATGCCTAGTTTTTTGTGGGTTTTTTATACTGCTTTGTATGTGTAGGTCAAATTTGAGATTGTCGTCAATTGTGACACCTAGTAGTTTGATATGCTGAACCAATTCAGTTTCATTATTGGCTGAAAAGATCTTGGCTTGATTTTTGGAGCTATGGGATTTGTGGTGAAGAGAAGAAGCTTTGTTTTTGTTTTTGGTTCAGTAGGAGTTATGCATTGGAGATCCATGTTTTTATGGAAGAGAGAGCTTGTGTTGCATTTGTGTTGTAGGTGAGTTAATGTGTCTGATACGCAAATAATAGTGGCCTCCTCTGCATATTGGATTAGAGTGCCTTCACAGGAGGAGGTATGCAAGTTATTGATGAAGACATTAAATAATAATGGGCTAAGGATGGATCCTTGAGGTACACTTGTGGGGATGGTGATGTGATATGGGGAGATAGAGCCCTGACATTTTACTGGTTGCTGCCTGTCTGCTAAGTAGCTAGAAAACCACTGAAGTGAGGTGGAGGATAGACCAATGCTGGAAAGTTCTTTAAGGAGTTTGGGGTGAGATACCACATCAAATACTTTTGACAAATCTAGAAATACTGCAGATACTAGTTTGCCAGTGTCACAGACTTGTTTATAAAAGATAAGGCTGTTGAGGTACTATGTGCAGGTATAAAGCTATGTTGAGTGTAGGAAAGAAGGTTGTTGTGTGTAAGATGGTGAAAAGTTGTAGGTGCACACATTTTTCTAGAATCCTGGGGGGGGGGGGCAAAATGCAATAGAATGAATGTTTGTGATGTCAGTGGAGTTGCTTCCTTTATGTAAAGGGATGTGTGATCTTTTCCATAGGTTAGTGATGTGATTTAGCTATGGATCTGTTAATTAAGACTCTTAACAGGGAATGTTACTGCCTCTGAGGCAAGCTTTAGGTATTCTGGTGGGAGGTTGTCTGCTGAGGTTGAGCAAGGTTTCAGTTTCTGTAGTTTTTTTTATTTGAGATAAAGGGATGGGCTGAAAAGTAAGCTGGGGATGGTTTGGTTTTTGGTTATGAGTGAGGGGTTTGTTGTGTGTGTGATGTGTAGGGTGTGTATATGCCAGTATTGGGGTATTAGAAGTAGTGAGGTGGGGTGGATGAGCTAGGTGTACTTTTAGTTGGATATGGACTCTATAAAGTATGTGTTGAATTTGGTGGCTGTTTGAAAAGGTGGTAGATTAGGGTATGGATTAGGATTATTTTTTCCTGGGTTGAGTAATGATGTTACAGAGGACCAGCATTTTTTTGTGGTTATCTTGAATGTAGGAATAGTATGACTTTTGTCATGCAATATGTCTTTTTGTTTGATTGTGGAGTTGTCTGTATAACTGAAGGTTTATGTCATTTTTATTCTTTAGCCAGCAGTCCATGCTTTATCCCTGTCTTTCATTAGAATTTACCTGATTTGATGAGCCATGGGGCATGGTTACTTTTTATTCTTTTTGTTCACTGAGGGGGTAGGGAGCTAAGAATGCTTAGGAAAGTGTTGAAATGTTCAACTGCATCATTAAGGGGAAGTCTTTTTAGGATGGACCAGTCTATAGCTTTGAGATTCATTAAATACCTCTTTGAATGTTTTAGGCTGTGTATAGTTTTGAACTTATTTTGCTTTGTGAGTTGAGTGAGTATAGGCTGGTAGGTGGTCGCTTACAGTCAGAGTGTGCCTGAGGATGCAACGTTAGAAGGGTTCGAGATTAGTATCCAGTCTAGGGTGGAGTGTTAGATGTAATTTTTACTATATCTGGTAGGAGTATTTATAAGTTGAGTAAAGCCGTAGAGGTTTATACTGTTTGTTGGATGGTGCGAGGTTAATGTCTGCCAGTCAGTGTTAACATTTCCTGTGATAATGGTTTTGTTCGGTATTGTTTCAGATATCCAGGCTAGAATATTTTCTAGAATGGGAATATTTTACCCAGAAGGGATGTATAAAACCACTATGCAGATGTTCTTAGATGAGTTGGGTTAAGTTTTAGAAATGTTATAAGGATTTTGTGCAGAATTTTGTTATAGTATTTGAGTATGGGGAAACTATGAAGTTGCTAGGGCTATTCCACCACCTTTATGCGCTCTGTCTACTCTGATAATGCTGTAACCAGGGGGAAGAATTTCAATTTCTTCTATTTCTGGTTTTAAAAAGTCTCTGTAATAGCAATGATGTCTGGGTTAGAGTGTATTAACCAGGCATGAGAGTGTCAGTTTCTTGCACATCCTCCTGATATTAAGAGTGATACGTTTTTTTTGTCTGTGTAGGAGGAATGGGACCTGGGTTGGGGTGAATGTCCCCACATAAGTTTAAGGCCGTGAAAGAATGTCTAGTTTGTTTTAGGGGTTTAAGTAATTTGGATATTTCTATTAGTTTTTAGGTTGTAGTGGTTCGTATTGAGGACCTTAGGGTGGGAATAGAAGATCAGTACAGTGATCAGTGTTGGGGTTATTTGGGAGAAGTTTGTGGTGGAGGGATTGAGTGGTGATGATGAGGTAATAGTTGAGGTATGCTTTTGTAGTCGTGTTACTGGAGGAGTTGTTAGGGTAGAAAGGAGAAGGTTGAGAGAAATGAAAAGCTTGAGTAGAACAGCATGACTGGTGTAGAGTGGGATAGTTAAATAGAAGTAGGGGGGAAATTAGGGCTATTGGAAGTGAAGCAGTTAGGGGGTAGAGTACAAGTGAAAATACTGTGGGATAGTAGTGTAGAAAAAGGGGGGTGTGGTTAGAGTAATATGGATGAGGTGTGAGAGAGGAACGTTGTGAAGTAGACTGTTTGGAGTGTAATTGGAATTGGTGGGGGGTTGCAGGAGGTGGTGCTAAAGAAAGTACACACTTATAAAAGAAGAGTGATAGGTTGTCCTAGTATCCTCTCTGGAATGTAAGGAATGGAGGTGTATTAAAGTTCTAGAGTATAATGATGTAGTCAAAATAATTAAAGTGAGAGTTTATTTGGGAAAAGGATACAATGTGGAATAGATAGCTACTGTTAGGGAGGGTGTGACCTACCTCTCTGCATGAAAACATCAACAATCTGGACAAAGGCCCATGAAAAGTAGGCACAACTGGCCAAAAGTCAGGAAACTGGTAAACATAAAATTTGCATACCTAATCATGTTATCCCTCCCACTCCAGAGGAATTGTGGGATACCAATATGAAGAGTGAAGTCACTAAATAATAGTAAATAATGGCAGACATTTGAATTTCAGACTTCATATCCCTCAGAAAATACATAATAATACAAAACCTGTTACTCTACCAACTGTCTGAGTTTACAGGGGCAGTATTTAAAATCTAGCCATATTTCTGGACCTTTGTCCCACCATTATTTTTGGCTTTGTCCAGATTTCTTTCTCTGAGAGATTGAGAGGTTATGTGCTAGATATATACAACGGGGGCAAGCATAAACACTTCTAGACTTCCTAGCAATGAGAATGATGTATTTAAAAATACCAGTATGTCAGCAGCTGATGATAATGTTCCCCGATGCTACTCTTCATACCTTACCTTCTAAATGCTAAGCACTGGTTCTAAAGTACTTTGACCACTGGAAGTATATATGAAACATTTATAACCACCACAAAATGTAATTTGGAGTTATACAGTTATAGCAAATGAAATCAGTATTGTTATTTTGCCCTCCTGCATTTGATTCAAACATGCATTTTTCCTTGCTATTTGGCTACCAGAGAGTATCGTATTTGACTCCATGGTGTCGTGTAAAATGCATGTACAGTTTGGAAGTAATGAACTCCCCAAATGTTGCTTCATCTGGTAGGTATCTTCTTCCCATAACAGCTGGCCAGCCCTGAAGGACAACAAACATCCTGGGTCTAGAGCAAAGTATTTCTCCTCTTGTCAAACTACTCGTTCCACATCCAGTGAACTAAAATGTACGATGTAAAAAGTGTACTAATTGCCATTTTCAGAATTTCTAAAGGTTCCTCTTTCACTTCAACTTATCCCAAATAAAGAGCAGTTGAACGTAACCAGTCAAATGTCTTAAATGTAGTAAAATTTGCCAACCACTTTGACTAGCACGTGAATAGCAATTTTACAAATGTTCTGTACTTCTAAAATGGTCTGTCATTTTAACATTGGTATTCAACTCCATTTAACACATCTTTGACCAACACCTTCCGAGCGAAATGGGAAGTTTCTTTAACTGTAACTAATTTGGAGAAAAATGGAGGCAACCACATCCCTCTCTGCACTCAAAATTATAGCTGTCAAATCAACCTTCAATATCCAAAAGGTGCAAACAGCAGCAAATGGGCAAAGTGAAGTACTAACAACTTCATCTTGGAAGAAGTCCATTTAAATGGGTAGTCTGTGTTATTTTATAATAATGCAAAAAGTTATTTTAATAAATTGATATGACAGTAGTAGTTGCCATGAGTGTCAGTTAACTGTTTTACTAATCCAAACAGCACGTTTGAATGCAGACAACATTAACATTTCTGCTAACAATACTATTCAGTTTTATTGCTCATGATAATGTAAACCTAATGAATAACACACACTGAAAAGGAATAAATTTTATAACTCAACATTCATCCACAAAATAAAACAATTTGTACATTAAGGGATCACAGTGCCGCAGTTATTGGAAACATAAATAATCATAGCTTTGTAATTACACAAACCATTTCAAAATTGATATAGCCAAAAAAAAAGTTATACTCTCATCCTAAGTATGTTTAACACTGCCACTACACTTTTCACTGTCACATGATGTCCTTGCTTGTTGGTTGACTGTGTCACAAATCACTCATAGGTGGGCTGTGCCATGACTGTAAACAACTGTCTGAACTTTATTTTTTTTAAATCTCTGCCCCAGTCTTAGAGTCTGACAGGCAGTCAGGTGCTGCCTCATGAAGCTGATGTCATCCGGCACTTCCTTGCACATTGATGACATTGCAGTATACAGTAGCAATGCGTTAGTCATAACTTAAAATTAAAAAAAAAATGGGAATTGAAGGGGCCACTCAGAAATTTGTGGCACCCCATTATTTTGACCTCAAAACTGTTAAATACTGAGGAATTTGGTATGGTTGAGAGGTATGGGGTATGGTTATAAATGGATATAGTGCAAAGCAGTATGGGAGGGAGAACGTTGGGAAAGGGCTAAAAATTTAAAAAGAGATAAGGAAGTAGAAAGCAAGAAACATAAGTAATCTGTATAGGTCATTTGGGGAGGGCTTTGGAAAAAGAATCAAGTGAACTATGCGTGTAGGAAGTATAATATTAGAGTAAGAGGTGTGGAAAGGAAGCTGAGTGTATTGGGCCTCCTATCCATGGATCAATTTATAACAGAGCAATCAATTTATAGCCAAAACAAAGCAATTAACAAAGAGCTGCAAATAAAACCGGTTTTCTGTCACTTTCTGAGACTAAATATCTGCCACATGTAGTATAGTCTACTGGTCAAACAAAAAGAGAAGCGGCCAACTTTGTAAAGGGTCCTACTATTTCGCAGGCATGTCTTTAGCTGATTAAAGTTAATACACAACAAGTTTCTTCATGATAAATATGCTTACATGAAACCATGAGAAAAGCCTCAGTAAACATGTAGGTACATGGCTTTGTGACAGAGCTCCTGCAATATGGAGGTCATATGTAGTGACAGCAGGCTATGAAACAGTGACAAAAGTCTGAGTAAACTTCTAGACATCCCTGAGTAATAAATGATCATCAGACAGCATGTGGTAATTCTTAAGCTGTCTCATGATATTCTTCTCAGTCGGGGGTGGCTGCAGACATTGTATGGAGGGTTGTGCTGGTTAATGGTTTCAACAAGATTGATGATGATGGGGTAGAGGTATCTATAACTTCTGGGGGAGGTAGTTGGTTTAGTTGTAAGATGCGGGGGGGGGGGTAGATTTTATCTGCTTACCAGTTTGTGTAGACAAATAAAATTAAAATTGTTTTTCTTGGGCTAAGTGTGGTTTACTACTGCTCAGTGTACAGTAACAAATATATCAAGGGTAATCATTTGAAATGTCAGGACCTACTAGAATGAGTCCCAAAAAGTGGAGGGTGAATGGCTGAAAGAAAGGACCTGCATATATGAAGTCTGAAATGCCATTCCTTGGAATATTCCCTTTTCTCCGAGGTATGGTAATCTGAGTTTGTATATATAAATTAGGGTGGTGGTGCAGGTGTGGCTATTCTTCCTTACAAAAAAAAATTTTAGGGAGAAGACTGATTTTCAGCTTTTCATTTCAATAGGACTCGAGCATGGGCAAGAAAAGCAGCAGATGTAACAGAGGACACTTAATTGCAGATTTTATCTGGTAATATTTGGGAGAATTAACAATACTCTGGATGTAAGCAGCTTTAGGTAACATAGATTCTCCAGTAAATCACTGTACTCCCAGTATTGTGCATCAGACATATCTATGGTACCAGACCTGTCAGAATTGATCAATAATTGTACATTATGCAAAAAAAAAAAAATCCAGCAGTAATTAGCATGAGCACAGATCTACACCATGAATGATCGTGCTGTCAGGAACTAGTACCCTGTATATGGTTTGTACTTGGCAACAGAGGTGCTACAAGGAACCGAAAATTGGTAAGTCGTTGACCAGCTGCCTGAATTTCCTTACCAGAGTAAGTTGAAGGGAGACACTGTTGGCATGACTTATTGTGAAATGCAGGTTTAATGTCACAAATTGAAAGGTAAAAACAGTCCTAGCTCATATGGTTTTGCAGATCTAAGTAAAATACACAGTACCTTAGTTTTGCAACAGTCCATAGAGCCCCACCAGGATGTAGCCTGTCCATGAAACAAAAGTCCAAATCTGCAGGCCTTTCCCATGGTCACCTTACAGCTCTGTAAATACTTCCACAAGGTACCACCCACATATTAACCCCGACTGGACTTTGTCATTTGTAGCTTCCATGTTCTTTCAGATGATCGTGATTTGCTGCTAAATAAACATTCTTATAGACTACATTAAAATGTCATTTTTTTTTGTTAGTCTTGTGGAGAGGATTTTACTCACCCATATGCAGTTGACTGTTGACTTTTCCATTGTCGACCTTTTGTGGTCTGTAGGAGACAAATTATTCATTTGTCCAGAAAATGTAAAGTGTTGTTCAGTAGAAGACATGCTGATTTACAACATCTCATGAAAATGAGTGGAAAACTGTAATTCAGACCTTGATGCAGGACAGTGGATGTGCTGTGTGTGAGCTATACGAAATATCTGGTATTGCAAAATGAAGGAAATTTTGTTACATGACTTATTGGTTCACCACTGATCATAAAATCCATTACGAAAAATAATTTTATGGTGTCATATTTATCATATTTTACAGACCCACTCCATACATCTGTGCAATCCAAGGAATCTGTTGCATTCTGCTAACCTTAAGTACAATTTTGTACTGTATTTTGCACTTTTAAAACTGTATTTCTGCTATATTGCTGATTTTTTTTAAAACTGTTCTTGCTGATTTGTTGCACTTTTTGTCTGCTGTAGTACAGACTAGATTCACACCTGCTGAATCTGCTGTTTTTTAAATTGAGCTCTAAACCAAACTATCTTTTGTTGGAGAGGGCCCCCCTGCATCTTGGTGGCAGGAGAATGCGGTTAGGACTCATCTGATTGAAGTTTGCTGGTGCAGTACTCAGTTTTGAGTTTTTTTTATTGGCTAAATTGTTTCAGTCTATTCACTGTTGCTATGCAAGTCCTGCATTTGTGCAGGTTTGCCCTTGTTTTAACACAGCCCCACAGAGTTAGGCGACCAGCCACTGCTCTGCTGTATTCATCTGTTTACACAACGCACACCTCAGTGCACCATCGCTCTCACTGGTTATAGACTAAAAAAGCTTCAGTAGATAAATTCTCCCTTAGTAGCTACCTGTGAAATGGCCAAGAAGTTCTTAAATTGCACTTAGCTGCACAGAAAGCACCTTGGCTGCACTTTTGCCCCTTAAACAGTTGCAAAACCACCAAAGCTACAACAGTTTCATACCATTTAAAGAACCTCTGCTAATGTAGACCCTTTATAGAGCACCCCATTAGTATAGACCCAGTTTAGAGCACCCAGTTATACCACACCCCTCCATTTTCTGTTCCCCGCTGTGAAAACAGGATTTAACCTAGCATTATGGATGATCAGTTTCCCTCCATTTCTCCTATCAGCCTGATTTGACATGGGTATCCTGAGGCAGTGTAGCAACTGCCTCATGTACACTGACAACCTTGTACTCCTAAATCACCCAAGTACAATTTGTGAGACACATCTACACAAATCTAGAATCCTTGCTCTCTCGTGCACAGAACAGTAACACTGAACAGGTTGTCAGCTCATATACTACACGTCCTACGCAAGCCTTGAGCTCAACGCACAAGTTATACGTAGAGGTACTCACCAGAACCCTACCTAAACACCAGAGACCTTACAAACATGCTACACCTAATACAGCACCTACAACACTCAATATACATAAAAACACAAGCACCAGTGTCTCGCCGAATAAGCCCCTAAGGCAAAGCTTGTTTAAACCGAATATTTTAGTCATAGGTGATTCCATTGTGAGATGCACAGATGTCACACTCATTAGGCTAGATAAGGAGAAGGATGATCAGCTGTCTATCGGGTTCCAGAATCCGGCAGATGACACATGCACTCAAGTCTGTCAACAGCAATTACCGTTATGACTCTGTCATAGTTCATGTTGGTGTGAGTGACTTGAGACGCACCTCACTGGACTATATGAAAAGAGACTTGATTGAGCTCTATGAATACGTATCCCAAGCAGGTATGTCTGTAGCCTTGAGCAGCATTCTACCCTCACCTAGGATGATACCACAATATAAACAAAAACGTATTGACTTCAACAACTGGCTTAATTTCTGGTGTCATTCTAAGGGGATCCAGTTCCTGTCAACCTGGGATGACATGGTTAATAGACCACACTGCTTTGCCAGAGATGGTCTTCACCTGTAAGCTTTCAGTTACTGGCTAAGGCACTTACCCCCCCTCATAGCGTCTTTTTAGGCAAAGTCTCAAGAGCAAAATTTCTGATGTGAAAATATCACTCACAAATAATTTAAAGGTTATGCTGCTAAATGCTAGGAGTTTTAAATCAGAAACTGCAATCTCTGGAAGCACACCTCTCCCTGGAGGATGTTGACATCTGTGCAATCACCGAAACATGGTTCAGGGCCATAGAGAGTACCCCTGCCTTTCAAGGCTACAATTCCTTCCACACCGCAGACCACAAAATGAATGTGTGAGAAGCAA
Organism: Protopterus annectens; assembly: GCF_019279795.1. Lineage (NCBI taxonomy): Eukaryota > Metazoa > Chordata > Ceratodontiformes > Protopteridae > Protopterus > Protopterus annectens. Next base: position 85,887,824 of record NC_056725.1, read on the forward strand.
AGGGGGGAGGAGTATCTATCTTCATCAAAGATGAGTACACCTCTAAACTGGTTAGACAGGAAAACTCCATGGAGTTGCTCCAAGTTCAACTAACTGTGGGTAACAACCCCTTTCAAGTCACAGTTGGCTATAGACACCCCCCCTTCAATGAACCCAGATACCCATGCTGTTTATTTGTACCTACTTGAGTTGATCAAATTTCAACCAAACACTCTAGTCATGGGCGAGTTTAACTATCCATCCATTGACTGAGAAACTTAAATGAGTACCAACATCCTCACACAAATATTCCTGGACTTTAACACTAATGCCCTGGAACAAACAGTATGCAACTCCACAAGGTGCTCAACTGTTCTCGACCTGGTTGTCACCAACATGGGTGACCATTGCACCACCACAAGTGTAGGTCCTTTACTGGTTAAATCTGATCACAAATCAGTCACATTTAAAGTTTGTAAGAACGCCTCTTAGGTGAAATCAGGATAAAAAATTTCACCAAAGCTAATTAAACCCTCTTAAGGGATGGCATAAATATTTTCCAACTAATAATGAGGAAACTTCTGTGTGTGGAAGATGGAGTATTCCCTAGAGTTCTTTAGAGTTCAGGCACCTAATAAAAGCCATATTGTGAATATCCCACTTAACAGGTGGTAGAAGTACTTTCTTTAAAAACTTTCATAGGTTCATAGGAGTTTACTAGGCTAACAACCATGCATCCCAAATATCTGACAAGTTTTGATACCCTTGAAAAGTGTAAGCAGGAATTTGGGAAATGAACCATTTACAGGTTAGCTGTGTCCATTAGAGACATAGGTGCCAAACCAGGGATGAATTTCTGGTTTCCCATGCAATTGTATAGGTTCATAGGTAGGTACTAGGCTATCGGCCAAAGGGTCTATGTAAGCCAAGCCAACAAGGTTCCCTGGCTTGCTCCACCCAAGAAAGTTATTTTCCTGTGCCACTGTCGAGCAGAGACACAGAAGTGATCCCTGGGGTGTATTTCCTATTTCCCATCCACTCATCAAGATTTTTCTTGGAGTGCTAATGAAGAACTTTGCTTGACCTAGACGGGTAGCCTGTTCCAGAGTATGGGAAGTCTCTGGAACAAAAATCTCTCCCTCCAGCATGTCCTGTTTATTGTGGTGACAAGGTTTAGGTTCCTAGAGTGTATAGCTCGGAGGGATTGGGATTTCTTTAGGTGTAGCATGTCCAACAGCTCTGGGTTTGACATAGCTTTATAAGTTAGGCAGAGATCACCTCTGAGTAGGCGATATGCTATGGAGTAAAGCTGGAGTTTTTTGAGGTGGTCAGTGTAGGGCATTTGTTTGAGGCCAGTAATCCTCTTTGTGCGATACTTCTGTGGCCTTTTCAGCTGCTGCAGATGTCTTGTGAGGTACATTCCAAAAGGGTCGTTGTACTCTATAATGGGTCTAATGAGTGTCGAGTAGAGGGGTCTAATGAGTGTCAAGTAGAGGGGAACAGTGATCTCTTTTTTTTTTCCTGGATGAGAACCCTTTTATGATGAGGTGTGCCACATAGAAGGACTTCCTGACTACTGTGGCGATGTGACTATCAAAGGAAAGACTACTGTCCACCTGGGACCCAAGGTCTCTTATCACACATTCAGTTTTAAGTAGATTGCTGCCTATGTGGTAGTTCATGGGTACAGAGTTTTTACCAAAGGGGATGACACTGCACTTTTTGGAATTGAGCTTGAAGCCATGGCTCTGACACCAGGCATCTGTTCTCAGCGAGGCCCTTCTGTAGGATGTCCACATCATTTTGGGACTTGACTATGGCTCCTAGTTTGCAGTCATCTGTGAACTTCATTAGCCGGAGGCCTTCTATGTTAGCCTGTACTTCAGAGAAGTAGATACCAAACAGGAGAGGTCCCAGGACGGAACCCTGTGGTACTCCACTTGTCACTGCTTTGAGGTCATATTTGGAGTCTGCAACTTTTACAGTGTGGGTTCTGTCAGTAAGCCAGTTGGCAACCCATCTTGTGAAATAGGGATTTATACCTAGTTTAGTGAGTTTAGCTATAATCCCAGAATGGGGGATGGTGTAAAAAGCCTTGGTGAGGTCAAGATAGGCTGTGTGAACCATCTTACCCTCATCTACGGCTTTGGTGACTGCCTCAAAGAAGTCAATCAGGTTCAAGAGGCATGATCTGCCTTTCACAAACCCGAACTGGGTGGGATCCAGAGTTTGGAGGTTACCAATGTGTTTGTTTATGAGTTCCATGAAGATACGTTCCATGACCTTACAGACCAGGCTCGTCAGGCTAATAGGTCGATAGTTCCCGGGATCAGTGGTGGCTCCCCTTTGTGGAGTGGGATAATTATTGCTGTGCACCATTCAGTGAGCACAAAGCCTGATGCAAGGCTATTATTGAACACGGTGCTTAAGTGGGGAGCCAGTTCGTTCTGTAGTTCATGTAAAACGCAGCCTGGGATGTTGTCCAGTCCTATGGATGCTGTGTTTTTGGCTTTAGAGAGTGCAGCTTTTACGTGCATAGTTGAGATTACAGGTTCTCTGCATTCCTCCTGTATAGATATGAGCCCTTTAGGGGGTGGGGGGTGGGTGGTGGGGTAAAGTTAGCACTGAACCTATCTGCCAAGATGTTGGCAATATCAGTTGGTTCTGTAATTTTCATGCCGTTGTGCTGTAACTCAGAGCAGATCTGGGTTTTGCCATTGAGATTCTTGACATAGCTATAGAATGCTTTGTGGTTGTCCTTAGAATTAGTGGTGATTTTGTTTTTGTAGCTAGCTTTGGAGGATCTTATAAGGGATCTCAGCTTTTTTACTGAAGCTGACCAGGGAGCTCCTTCACTCATATGATTTTACTATCTTTTGCAACAGTTTCTTCCTTCTGTTGTACAGTTTGTTTATGGCAGGCAACCACCAGATTGGCTTCCTTTTTTTGGAGGATAGCATCTTGGTTCTGTTTGGGATAGCACGATCCATGCACTCATGTAAATGCTTATAGAGTGCATTTGTGTAGGATTCAGCAGTTGTAACTGTATTGTCCATCTGTATGGGTGTCATGAAGTTCACCACTTCTGTCTTAAGAAGCATGAAGTTGGCTTTGGAGAAAATTTTACTGTGGTTTCCTTAATGGGGGGTGGGGGGTGGATATCTAGGGTGATTAGCTTATGGTCGGATCTGACCAACGAGGAGTTGACTTCAGGTGTGGAACACCAGTCACTAATGTTGGTAATGACTAGGTCTAGGATATTGTTGCCCCTGGTGGGGGTGTGGATAAGTTAATCCAGGGCAATGGAGTTTATGAATTCCAGAAAGCTTTGAGCTAAGGAGTTGGTACACAAGTAGTTTTCCCAGTTAATGGTGGGGTAGTTGAAGTCGCCCATTATTAGGGTGTTTGGTTGAACTCTAATATTTTCCAATACATCAAGAAAAGAGGAGTGGGAATCCTGGGGCATGGTGGGGGATCTGTAGCAAGCTACAATTTGGATTACAGTTTTGCCCAGAGTTAGTTGAACTTGGATAACCTTGGATGCATTATGCTGTGCAGCTAGCCTGGAGGTGTGGATATCTTTAATGAATATGGACGCACCTCCACCTTTGGTGTTTCGGTCCAGGTTACATGGCTGAAAAGCATGGTATGAGTTACAGCCTGGTAGTGCATGGGTGCTGTCTGGAGCCTTGAACCAGGTCTCCGTCACTGCACAGATATCAATGTCCTCCATTTTAAGGAGTGCCTCGAGTGAGTGCATTTTGAGATTTAGACTTCTAGCGTTGTGTAGCATTACCCTCAGTTTTTGCTTGCCTGTTCCTGTCATGGTAATGAATTTGTTATTTGAACCTTCCCTAAAAAAAGGCACTATCGGGTCAGCAAGAGCCTTAGCCAGTATCTGGAATCCTAGGGGCAACAGGTGCAGGCCATCTGTGGCAAAGCATTGTGGTCTGTCGACCATGTCATCCCAAGCAGACAGATACTGGATCCCTTTAGAAAGACACCAGAAGTTTAGCCAATTGTTGAAGTCAATCATTTTGTCCTTGTACTGCAGTATCATTCTGGGTGATGGCAGAATGCTACTCAGGGCTAGGGTCATACCTGCCTGGGCTACAAGATCGGAGAGCTCTTCCATGTCTCTTTTCATGTAGTCCAGGGAGGTACATCTCAGGTCATTCACACCAACATGGACAATGACAGAGTCATATTTGTACTTGTTGTGGAGTGACCTGAGTACATGGGTTATGTGGCAGATCCTGGCACCCAACAGGCAGCTGACAGTAACCTTCTCCTTGTTTAACCTGGTGAGTGGAACATCAGTGTGCCTGACTATAGAGTCACCTATGACTAGTGTGTTGGGTACATTGTTTTGCCTTATTGGCTTGTGGTTGAGTGGCACACTGAGTCTGTGGGCAATGTGTCATTTGGGTTGTGTTGGGGGATGGAGGTTGCTTGTGTTTCTGCTTTGGAGGTCTCTGTTGCTTAAACAAATTATTATTGAGAGCCTCCGCGAATGTTTTTGTGTTACTGTGTGTGAATTTTGGTGGTGTAGATTTAGTGAGACTGTGTGATGAGTGTGGTGTGATGCAAATGTTTACCTTCTCCTCATGACTGTCAAGTTCAATCTTGGTTGGAAAGAGCTTTACCTCCAGTTTGGCTAGATAAGTGCATCTCTCACAGGTTTTAGTGTTAGGTGGTAGGAGGAGAGGGTTGTCTGTGTACAAGATGCCCTGATTCATCAGATAGACAGGAGAGAACACTGGGAGCTGTCCCTTGGACATGCCTGAATAAAAAAAACTATTTTCCACTAGATAAGTGAGGAAAGTGAGTACAAAAACTGTTTTCCTCTAGGTAATGAGGAAGGTCGAGTGCTATAGTAATTAGTAGCTTATTTAGTGCTTACAAGTTCTAAACAAGTGCTGAGCATGAATAAGAAAATTTAAGTGCTAAAACTAAGAATCTGTATCTGTACTAGATGAGTTACAGGACAGAAACAAGTGCAAATGCAGGCTTTCAAATCAGAAAGTTGAGAGAGATGGAAGAGATTGCACAAATGGCCAATAACTACAATTTCTGAGCCAGAACCACTCCTTATGTGGTAGTCTAGACAGGTTACCTAGTGCTTACCACTCCCACTGATAAGCTAGAAGGCTTCCCTCCAACACAGAAAGACTTGGGGGGCTGAGAAACTTACATACAGTCCTGGATACAGCAAATTTGTATCTGGAACACTAGTTACAGGAAATGTCAGAAACAGGCGTACAGTTTGTTTTTTTTTTTTTTACAGAAAAGTAGCAAAACAGTAGTAAAAACAATTCACATGCAGTGCAAGCTAGCACACTTGAGTATTGGACCAAACACAGTTTAAAAAATGCAATTAAATTAAAAAGTACTAAAAGCAAGTGCAGAAAGAGTTTATTGGGTAGAATGTGGTAAAGAGATGGGACAGGGGGAGTGTCCCAGATCAAATCTACAGTGGGGCGGGCAACTGCAAAAGCCACCAAATGTAAACTACAAGCCAGAAGTAGGGAGGGTGGGTGAGACAAAACAGTTTGAGATCTAAGCAGCAATTAACAGTACAAACTCTAAAACCAAAAAATATACTCAGCTTTGTACATTTGCAGATAGATTGAAAAGCAGTCTCTCAGAACAGGGAGACCATAGTTTCAACAGAGATCTAAGCAACAATTAAAGTTCAAACTCTAAAACCAAAAAGAATATCCACAGCTCTGTATATTTGTAGATAGATTGGAAGGCAGTCTCTCAGAACACAGGTTCCAGCAATTAAATGCGCAGTTATACTTTGGAACCCTTACATAGGTTCCAAAGTATAAATTCAATAATGAAGGTAGAGAAGCACAAGCTAGTTCAAGTTGAATCTTGATTAAAAACACACAAGTGATCCAAATAGCTGAAAAAAACTGAAATAATTTCCAAGCTCCTGTTCCCACAGATGTCATTGACAACTATACTAAGGTATACACACAAATGCCTTGTACGAATACTTAATACAAATGTATTGACACAGTTGTACGTGATAGGATCAAAACAAGATCCTCAAGAAAATACAAGCCTCCCTGGTGGACAGCTAGCATTAATAAGTTATACAGCAAGAGGAAGCAGTTGCTATGATTAAAAAAAAAGAGCGTTCCCATCACTAGAAGAACATCCTTCTCTGCTTGAACAAACAAGTAAGACAACTTGTAAACTCCTCTGAAGGCAACTTCAAAAAAAATTAGCAACCGTAGCTAAGGATAACCATGTTATTTTCAGCTATATCCATAAACTAAAAGGTAGGACCCAGACGTGTGCTGAACTAGCTGTGGATGGCATCATACACACTAATCCTGTGAAAATAGCTAACCAATTAGCTGACAGATTTCGTGAAAATTTCACCTCCCCTTGTCCCCACCAAACATTCCACAAAGCATTCCTACCGCATCTGCCTCACCGAGTATCTCCAAAGAGCATATTGTTGGTGCCCTCTCCAAGACCAAAAACACAACCCCTATGGGACCTGGATGGTATCCCAGGTTGCATTTTAAATGGTCTAAAACATGAGTTAGTAGCTCCATTAGGTACTCTCTCCAACCATAGCCTGAGTGCTGGTTTTGTCCCTGCTGAATGGAAAACAGCAACCTTCATCCCTGTTCATAAAGGCGGTACAGCAACAGACCCTGGGAACTACAGACCCATAAACTTAACCAGCCTTATCTGCAAGGCCATGAAATGAATTATGGACCTTATAAATATGGATATAGGTGATCTCAAAACCCTTGATCTGACACAGTTTGGTTTTGTCCAAGGCTGGTCATGCCTGTTAAACCTGGTGGAGTTCTTTGAAAATGCCACCAGAGCCATGGATAAAGGCAAATCTGTGCATACAGCCTATCTTGACTTAGCCAAGGCATTCAACACAGTCTTACATTCGGGCATAATTGATAAACTCTCCCAGTTGAATATCAACCCTTTTGTCGTCAAGTGGGTTGCTAACTGGCTCATTGAGAGATCACACTCAAAGTTGGGGACTTTACTCAAACAGCAGACCTATCACCAGTGGGGTTCCACAGGGGTCATTGCTGGACCCCCTATAGCTTGGAATATACTTTTCAGAAATTCAGGCCAAAACAGAGGGGCTGTGGCTGACTAAGTTTGCAGATGACTGCAAATAAGGTGCAATCACTGAATCCCCAAATGATGTCAATATACTTCAAGTGGGACTTAATTATTGGTGCCAAAGCCATGTACTCAAACTCAATGCAAAAAAAAAATGAATATGCAGAGACTGGGTAAAACCAACAAAGCTGAAATCACCCAAAAGAGACCTTTGACCAGCAGCAGAAATGAAACACGAGAATCCAAAGTAATTTAGCACTCTCATTCACATTACTTATGGAACTTCTTCAGAATACACGCACACAAAACTTTTCATTTATATCAACATAAATCGAACAATTAATTTGAAACCACCAATCAGGTGCTTTGACCACTTGTGCCTTAAAAATCCTTAAAGTAACAGAATAAAATGTCTTGCAGCTTACTTGGGCACATGCAAGACATCAAATATACTGATATCTCATATAACTCTTAATAGAAATCTGCCCTTAAAATCTGCCATTTGAGCTCTAAAAATTCCAAATAATTATTGAACTCTTGAACAAATAATTTTGTGTTGACTACTTCAAGTACTAAAAAATAAAACTGCTTAAAAGAAACACATTCTTTACTGTGCTTAGCCAAAGCATTTTTACAATCAGAGTGTTTTATAGCTCTGACATGTTCACCAATCTTGTGCCGCTCTCTAAACAAAGTTTCTAACTTTATCTCTTTTATATTCATCCAGTCTCAGTAAAAAAAAATAGAGCCCAATACCAAAAAGACACAAGTAAAATTTTGGAGAAGAGCACACACCCTTCATTGACTTAAGTCTAGGTCATGAAGAACTACCTTTCTGGTATCTTAAGCAAGCAATAATTTTCAACATGGTAAGCGATACAGGGAATTAATGCATGCCCAGTGGATTTGCGCCTGATGCAGCAGGTATTATTGTGCATAGAGTATGGGCCAGCTGTTCATTTTTTTAAATTATTTGTTAATAATTTTGATATAAAATTCCTTTACCTAATGTTTAAAAAATTGCTGTAGCATATGTAATTGCTAGCAGATGTAATTTACATCCAAAATGTATGTTATGAAAGTATTTAATGTCCACACATGTCAAACATGCACCCACACATACTCTGAAGCTCCAGACACACACAGACACACACAGACACACACAGACACACACAGACACACACAGACACACACAGACACACACAGACACACACAGACGGCAAGCAGTTACAGTTCTTTAGTTGAGTGAATGCAATTCAGATGCTTCATTGTGATTAAATGTAGATGTAATAGTTCCTGACATCAAGCAAGGTGTGTCTCATACTAGGGCTGAAAAAATAACTGCTGACATTAAAAAAAAAATTCTGTCTGTCTTGGCTATTAGGTAGAGTATTTTTGCAGAAAATGCAGCAACCATCAAGATGCCACAGGATTCAGTGATTCTACCAGCCCCAGTTTGCTTGTAAAAGGTGTTTTGCATATGTTGGCGAACAAGAACAACCTCTACAAATTTCATTGATTGGTCTGGTCATCATGAGTGGTGGTGTCACTGTCTGATAAAGATGTGTTGTCTTGATAGAGTTTAGTGCTTTGGTAGTAGTTTGATATAGTATGATATATACCAAAGTCTAAGGTTGTTTACTTTGCTATTTACAACCTAAGGAAAATATATACGCATGGTGGGTTTATAGCTAAGGAGAAGGGAATATGAAATATGCCTTCAGCTATAATCATCCCTAGGATGGTAGCAGGATACAATGGGGTGTGCCTAATGGAATGTGGTTGAGATATCCTTCCTTTGTATAGGATCTTGTTGTAGCCTAATCTGGGTATTAAGTTAATTTTTGATGGGTTCATAATTATTTCCTGCATCTCCTTCTAGAGAATGATGAATTGAGAGCCATTGACTAAACTGATATTAAAGTGATGCACCAAAAAAGCACAAAAGGAATATAAATTTGTTATGTTTTAGAATGGGGGTTGTACCACCTCATTCTGAGGGCTATGCTCCTACACGACCAGTCTCTGAATATACCAACTCCAAGGTCCGACATCTTTTCAGTAAAATGAAGTCTGTAAAATAGGATTTGCCTTTTTCCTTTACACTGATGTACCTGGTCTCTGCCTCTGTTTAAGCACACAGAGGACCTTTGGTAGCATCTTTAGTCTGAAAACCCCATCTTTGGGAATGCATCATTCCTTCAATGCTGCGTCATTGCATCTTGGTGAAACGAGACCCAGTGAATCTAATAGAAATATTAAATCAGACGTATACCAGCATGTTGAGGCACCCAAAGGGTCTCTGTTTAAGTACAAATACTAGGATAGCCTTGTGTGTGTAAAATGCACGGAGGGTGTTTTGATATGCTCTGGATGAGCTGCCTGCAAACTGGGGGAATGAAGCTGAATAACATGGACAGGGTGGTAGGAAGAGAAGCTGGCTGGCAGGCATAGTGTGAATAATTAGAGGCATAAAAAGGACTGCGTTAGGAGTGTTAAAGCATTGTTAATTTGCTGACACTGTGCACAATTTGAAGTGTGCCATGGTCACTAAAGACGTGTGATATAGCATCAGCAAAAAAACGGAGAGCTAAGATTGGCTCTTGCTGTGTATATATTTGTTATAAGTATGCTTTACTACCTTAAGAGTCAGAAGATGCTAGTAAAACTTTCAACACGCCATCTGATTGGCTTGAATTTTTCAGTTTGCATGAGCTTTAATGCCAAATAGATTGCCTTCATGTGATTATGCCAGCCCTCCTCCTTATTTTGTGTTACTGCAGAAGAATGTTGCTGAAAATGCTGGATTGTGCTAGTGTCCATTGCAGTCTTCAATAGAGATTGCAGCATCTTTGCAAATACACCATTACTTGTTGATCACCGTTACCTGCATGCAGGATTCAGGTGTTGCCTAGTGGCATGGATGCACTATTTCTATTTCAGACAGGCAATGCCAGGCCGGTATTACAGACCAGTGGGTTAGTGTTTCAGTGCTGTTCCAGTCCATTTCTTTCTATTCTGCACCATATAATCTGTCTTAGTGAGAAGTATCACCCCTTTATAACAGCAGTGGGAAAGTCATGCCGGCAGTGTTCATTGAATTCCTGCCAAAATCCTGCATATTTGGGTACAAGATTGATGTCCATATTGCTGGCTGTTTAAATGATGGGATAGCACACTTCTAAAAATGCTGCTGCAACAGTTTGGGGCTCACAGTAATAAACTGATGATCTTGGTCTGTTATGTTGCCTTCACCAGCAGATGCAGATAAATGTGAACAGCTGTCAGTGTATGGTACAATCTGGGAGGTTCCATTCACTATCCAATGAGTGTTGCACACCGTCATTCATCATCAACCCCCTTTTTTCTGCCCATTTTCTACACAGGGTCAGGGTGTCATGTCAGCTGTTGCCATCTCTCTCAGTTCACTGCCACTTTGACACTCATGCCTGACTGTCACAGGTCTTCTCTCACACAATGCATCCACCTCTTTGCTGGATGCTGTAATTTCCTCTTGTCTGTCTCAGATGTTCTTCACCAGACTGTCTTATGCTTTTATGCATGTGTGCCAGAACAACCATAATTTGTTCTCTTTCACCATTTATGTAATTGGAGCTGTCCCACACTATGTATCCTACCACCCGTCTCAGGCACTTCATCTCCATCATCTCTAGTTTCCTTGACTGCTTAGCCTTTACTGCAACAGATTATCTGAGATGTTTATCTACAACAGAGACCCTTCCGCAGACTCCAGTAATTGCAGACTAGTCTTACAAGCATGCTGAGTAGGCTACACACTGCAAGTCCTTTATTATACATTCTTTTGCACACATTGATGCACGAATATGTCGCTTCTCAGGGAGTACTTCATCATGCTTAATGATATGATGCTGCCTGTCATTTCTTTTGTCTTCTTTGCTCCTATTTCTCTTAATAGCCTGGCAAACTGTTTGGGTAGTGGAAGATATGCAGCCTGAGCTGAGAATATAGTAGGTTAATTCTGCTAATTGAGTACTAAATAGATGAGGTTTCTACTCAAACTCCCTGATTTCTATTTCCCAGTCAGTATTCTTCATATATGATCACTGCTGGTGTGATTTCTGTTGGTGAGCCAACAATGATAGCACTGTGTGTATCTTTTCAATTTCTCATATTTTATGTGACTGTGGAATTGGTGTATGTAAATGTAGGGGTGTTGGGGCTAGTATCCCACAAGAGAGAGCTTGACCTCTGCAAAAATACTTCTAAATTTTTCGTTGGGTTGAGTTCCCAATGAGATAGAATCTTGAGTTTATATCATTATCAGGTTAGATCTTGCTCATAACTAGGCAAACCAAAGTGCTGTGTAAGGCAGCCATAGAATCGCCAGAGTAGTCAGTAGCTAGAGCTAACACACCATCATTTAGAATTGGAGCAAATTTCAGGTTATGGGGGACCCCTTCCATGTTTCCTTCCTGCAGTGCACACATTAAAAGTTGTATTGAAATTAGTCACCGACAGATGTCCTTCCATATTGCTGTTGCAGTATTCTTTACAATAGGGATCCTCTGTCAAGGGCAGCCAACATTCGGCCAGTATACCAAAGCTTTTTGGTTATAAAGCGTATGCTGTACATCACACTATGGTCCTGGCACATGGCGTAGGGCATAAAAGTGATGTCCAGACATATCCTCAGAACTGAAAAGCCCCAGTTGGACAACAGTCCAGGGATAAAAGTAGGTAACAAGCACATCCAGAAGGAAAAAGGACCAGGGGAGGGAAAGAGGGAGCGAATACTGCAACAGTGAAAGAAGGACAGTTACTGTTATAGTAACGTTTTACTGTTAGGGTGAGATTTTATACAACTGTACTTTCCATGCATCAAAATGAGATGTCAGGAAGCCTAACTGTGTGTGCACTGAAAATTAGCCAAGTAATTCCTTCTAACACATACTTAACAGAAGTTTAAAAAAATGGTTAAATGCCTGATATCTGAAAGTAGATTGTTAGAGATGTATGCCTGCAAGTGAGACCCTTCCACTGACTCCAGCTATTGCTGACTAATCAGTCCTGTAAGCATGCCTAGTGAGGCAATTTAGAGAATTGTCATGAAAATTATTCAGGTGGATACAGGAAGCATCCATTGTCCTGTATGGTTTTGTCAAAGTTAGATCTTGTGAGGTTACCATCATAATTTTTACGGAGTATAATTCTTGCCCTGGATGAAGGTCAATCTATTCATGTAACTTAACTCAGTCAGACTAAGGTATTTAATACAGTATCCCAAGACATGCATAAACTCTGATATACAATGGCAAATGTAACCAGAATAATGTGTGTACATAGTTTGCAACATAGGTAAAACTGGAAGGATTTCTGTCTGTAGCATTCCCTGCCATGTGTCTCTCAAGGCATTATCCTGTAACCAGTCATTTTGGAATCTGTTTTTGTTAAAACTAAAACTGGCTCTAGTGTTTTGCATATGGCCACATCTTTTTGAGCATTCTGACACATTTTCATACTACATAGATAGAAATTTGTTAAAGTAATGGATGATCCGGAATTTGTTAAAGTAATGGACGATCCTAGAGTCCTTACAGATTGATATTTCACATGATGCCCACATGTTCGCTACCATCTGCAAAGTTTATGGAGTTTTCTACTTGATCCATCTGCGAGTTGAAAGTTTTATGATGGGGAGGTAATTGCAAGTTGAACGTTATGATGGGCAGGTAATTGCTCTTCTATATACAACTGTTATCAGGTGAACTGTACAGTACTGTGCACTGTATGTTTGCTAATTCACTGGCACAGCTTCCTGTACAGTTGGAGGAAGTAAAAAGATTCCTAACAAAGTGATGTAAAATACTTCAGTGTTTATTTTGTAGCCAAAAACTACAGAAACTTTCTCTATTCCTTATATATGTTTACCACTTTGGAGATCTGTGCCTGACAAAACAGAGCATTGTAGGTATTACTTTCTGAAACCCATAATTAGAATACTCTTGGTGGCCTGAAAACTAGAGGCCAGCTAACCTCAATAAAAACTAATATCAACAATTCTCAGGAAGTAGAGGAGCTTCATCTCTCAGGCTCTCACACCTATGGAATCAACTTCCCCTTTCAGTTAAACTGTCAGCATACCTTCAAGAAAGAACTAGATGACTACAGGAGCACCTCTATGTTCCAACATGAGATCCAAGGCACCGTGGTCCTCAATTGACAGTAGACCTTGACCATATTCACTAAGCTGCTGAGGATGTTATACTAATTTACAGATTTGATCAAGATGCCAAATGAATATCCTAATTGACTAGGTCTAGATGCTGTGTCTGTAATGCATAGTCCTGGCAATGTAGTAGTAATCTTCAAAAATAAAAGTGAACAGGAATAAAAATGAATGGAAAGCTTAAGTGACGTTCAGAAGCTGAATGAGCCAACATAATGGGGAATAGTAATGGTGTGCATGATTTTCCAGTTGTGATTTTAAAGAGAGTAGTACCCATTGCTAAAGTGTAAGGAAGTAGCCTGAAGTATGCCAAATACTATTTTTTTTGTATTGAATGTAAACTAGAGATTCTAGCGGATAAAGCTAGACAAAGAGTGCTCCAAGTTGTGTACATTTAATACCCAGTTAGAACAATATAGATTCTTAAGGTTTCCATTTGGCATTTTATGCAGACCAGAAGTATTTCAGAGGGCAGAAGCAGAGGTAATTGAAGGCTTGGATGTAGTCTGAAAATAATCCATGATCTATTAGTGTGGGGTGGGTCAGTCACACTGAGAAAACAATAGAGAGTGATGCAGCTACTGAACAGACTAAGGCATCTTATTTTTATTTTATTTACCCACTCATTCACTCACTCACTCATTTCTTAAACTGGTAAGAGGACTGGCCCAGTGACCCTTTTCAGCCATGACCTGAACCACATGGCTAGCACTAAACAATTGAGGTACGTACATAGTATATATTTTATTTGGGGACTATACTGTGAAAATGTACATTGTCCTTTTATTCTACTGTTGCAGTATTCATAACATTAGAGATTCCCTGCCAAGGGTGACTCAATGTCTGACCAGTATACCAAAGCCTTTTACTACTTGCAAGTACATGGGTAGCCACACGTATGCTTCCCACATATATGTAGGGCATAAATGCGATGTCCGTGCATACTATCCTCAGAACTTCTTTACCACCAGTCTGGACGCCATCTTTGATTGTCAGTCTGCTCACCTGAGTTGTCTGCTGCTGTAGCAAGCCATTTCAGATAAGTGCCCCATTGTTGCTTTTTCTCCTCCTTATTTGTTACTGTGTGTTTTTTTCATATTATCCAAGAAAGGCAAATGCCAGTGTGGGAGACTGATTCCACATAAGCACTAGTCGTGACTATCTTTATTTTGTTTAGGGGCCTACCCACGACCATAAAACCTTTTCCATTTGCCAGGCATTTGTGCCTAAGACTTTGAATAGCCAGCTGTCCTTGCTGGTTATTTATCTAGAAAACAAAAAGCTTAGCAAAAGATGCTATGGAGGGTATGTCTGGGTCTTCTGCTGAGTTAGTTGTAGTTGTGAAGAGAAGAGCCAAACACCCATGGTGTGGGTCTTTACCTGTACCTCCTACATTGGACATCTCTATCAAGGCCAATGAAGGCCCAGAGATCCATCTAGTCCTTGGTTTAGATTCTTTGTCTGAAACCAATTCAGAGGTTACCATGGATCTGATGACAGGCACATCCTCAGAGGATGTGCAGATATCCACTTCAGAGGTTTGGGGAACTGCGACTCATGATTTCAGAAGGCCCTAGGGGCCTGACTACAACTGTGGAGTGTAGGCCTATGTCAGGCCCTTCCACTTTCAATAAGGTGGATGTGCTCATTAAAAAGAATCAAAAGACCAAGCAATCCACTCCCCCCAGGGATCCGCAAAGTGAATGGCAGAGTTTTACCCAAGGCTTATTTAATGCGTTTATGGCCATTAAGCCTCTTTCTGGTGTCTCTGTCCCCACTCTACCTTGGACATCTTCACCACAAAAGATATTTACAGAACATGATTATTCTGAAGAAGAAATTTCTTCAGATGATGAATCCTTGGCCTACTGTACCCAGATTCCTTCTCTGTAGTATGCTTCTCCAGAAGAGGAGTCTAATGGTACTGATTATCCAATATAATAGATTTCTTTTGGGGAAACTATTTCCAAAATGGAGTTTTTCAAATGGGATAGTTCCCAAGTTAGTGATGTACAGAGGAGATACTATGACCTATTGCAAATGTAGTCCCCTTCTCATTCTGCTTTTCTCCAGTTTTGCCTGCTTTATTGGATGTTTTCATTTCAGCATCCCAAACTCCAGATTCTCAGCCCATTGTATTTGAAGCCAGTCTTCGTTTACAAAATGGACTGGTTGCAGAGAAGTTCTGAGGATAGTATGTGTGGTGTCCCATGTAATTGCAAGTAGCAAAAGGCTTTGGTATACTGGATGTATGTCAGGTTGCCTTTGGCAGGGAATTCCTCATGTTATGAATACTGCAACAATGAAGAGAAGGACATCTGTCATTATGGTAAGATTTTACACAACTGTACTTGGATGAAACAAGTCAGAAGTATAAAGACATTTATTTATCGGCACAATATATCCAAAATGCCCAAACCACCTGAGCCTATTTTACTGTTTCTACTCTAGCCTCGCATAATGCACTAAAACAGTATAGAGATGTCTACCCAAACCTAGTCCTGAAATGTATGTCTACTTCTCCTCCTAGACGATACTTCTGCAAGTAGCCAACAAAAACCCACTAATAATCAATGTAACCCAAATATCCACAGACTCTGCAACAAAATCGTTTAAATGCATGCGTGGATCTCCCTTCACTCCCCAGATGTTCTCATTCTTGGCAGATGTTCTCATTCTTGCAGAAGATGGCTCAAACCAAACTGAGCCAGTAAAGATGTCCTACTTACTGGTTATAAAATGCTTAGAACTGAATGAGAAATCCGATGAGCAGGAGGTCTAACAGTAATGCAAAAAAAAAAAATGATTTCCAGTTTCATCCATACCCAGGCAACATCCATAAATTTAACACTACAGAAATACTAATCACCCAACATTGACTAATCCCAAACAAATCCATATTGTAGTTTTATATGTTTCCCAAACAGTTTCCGCACTACACTTGACATTATACCCTGGTTGTCAATAATATTAAACTAGAAACATTCGTACTTAATCATCTCACTCAACCATTCCCTCAGTATTTATAAATACTCTTATCTCATTACCTCTCCAACTAGGTATTGCAAGGCATACAAACTCTAATTCGATCTTGAACCAGATAATTACGATCATCCTAAGGGCACTGGTAGCATAGAATTAGGGAGGGTGAGCCCCCACACACACACATGCACACTTTAGCTTCTGACTCAAATTCTTTTTTTTTGTAAAGAATGCTGTGCCTCAGAAAAGGGATGTTGGAGAGAGTGCAAACATATACGCAAGTTTGCGAGTGTATGTGTGTGTGCATGAGTGTATATGTTTATGCGAGTGTGTACGTACATGTGTGCAAGCATGAATGTGTAGAGGGTTCATAATCCTATATAAGGGAGGTTGCTCCAGAGATGGTAGATAGGCAAGAACAGGAAGAAGCACCTAGAATAAATACACATTAAAAAGCTCATTTTACTTTGCACAAATAACTGCTTACTTTTACTGTGAAGATATCACTACCAGATCTCTGTACTGAAGCAATGTTTTACAATGTGCCTCGTTTTAAAGATTAATAGTAATCTGCCATGTTCTCTCTAGTTGTGCACAATATACTGCATCTACAAAACATGAGTATGCCTTTGATAACGTCTCTGATTTGTCAGTGTACATACACTTCACTTGTATTCTTAGAAAAACAGCACCTCTTCACAAACCTGTTTTGACTTTACGGTTGGCGATCCCACATATATATCAGTGAGTTAGAGCAACAACAAATACCCCTCCTCCCCCTAACGCACATACTGGGATGGAATTCTTTTTAAACTAAGCTGAGATGTAATCCAAAAGCAAATTACAAAACAACTTCTGTGCCTCAAAACTAAAATGCTTACACAAATGATATCACCCAATTTATATTTCAGAAAACACATTAATATTAAAAATGTGATTGTTGTAAATGTAGTTTTCAGATATTCTCATACAATTTGAAGTATAATTTTTGCCAGTGTGTCCAATGACACCCAGGAAATATCTTCAATAGGTGACCAAACCTCTTGAAATAACTTGCAAGAGCCCATAGGAGCAGGAACTCTTATCCAAGATCCTCTAAAACTGACATACTCATCACTCTGTCATATGGTGTGAGCCCTTCTACCCCAGTACAGGATGCATTTCTGCTATTTCTATAATCTCATCATTTTGGTTACTATGCAAAGCTAATGAACATAACAAAAGGAAGGAAACCTAGACTGTCCAGTAAACTGAGAGCTTTGTCCTAGAACCCACTTATTACTTTACTACCACAGTGCAGTAAAACATTTGGAATAAATACTACTAGTATTACACACATCCACAGGTCAGACCCACAGTACCCCCCTCACCATCATTTGTCAGCAAGGTTTCAGATAGTTAAACTATTCCATGTGAGGTGCGTTTCCCCATCTGCTCAGAGATCCACTTTTATTTCAATAAACAACCATGACTTCCAATATCAAGATGTGGATTTTCTACCCAAGCTTATAATGAAGATCCCAGTTACTTGATGCTAATGAGACATCATCTGCAGACAACAAAGACACAACTGACATGTTTCCCAAAATGGAGTTCTTTAGCCTTTGATTGTACCTTGATAGCCTAGCAGTAATAATCATGAAGTAATGTGGAGACAACTCTTGCTTCTAAAGTGTAAAAACAGAATGGCAAGGAGCAGTGGCTTTTGTACCCCATAATGTTGTAGCATTGGCCCTTGGACCCCATACTATTGCAGCATATCTCACAAGAATTGTGGAGTATATTATCTTATTCCTTCTCTAGGTCCAGATAATATCTGTGCAACAACAAAACTTGCTGCACTGTTCCATAGCCAAGATGGTATTCGCGTCTGTTCTTTCAGGTTTAGCGGCACAGCTGTCAGATGAGGTCTCCTTTCTAGCAAATGACATAGGATTTCCCATGGACACTGGAAAACCATGATCAGTCTGTGAATGGAGGACACCACTCTGTCTGTCTTTCTGAAAATGGGGGCCATCATCCCAGTTTGCCAGTCCATTTACTTTCTGTAAGCATGAGTGTGTAGAGGGTTCAGACTCCTACATAATGGATGTTGCTCCAGAGAACATTTTTTTTAACTTTAAAGAATACATACCATTCAGCTGTTCAGATTTGTGCAGAACGACCAGATATTTTCCTCATTTTTTGGTCTGTTCCTCATAAAATGTGTGGTTTTCTGACAAATAATTTAGGACTGAAATACCTAAATGACATGCCTTTGAGTTAAGAAGTCAAACACAAATCTGTTATTCTAGCAACTTTTTCAGTTTATAAGGGCAATATTTAAAATCTGTCCTTAGTTTTGGCCCTTTGACCCCTCATTATTTTAGGCTGTGTCTAGATTTCTTGCACTTAGAGGTTGAGAGGTATTCACAGCTATTTAGAGAAAATATTATTTTATTGTAATGTTCCTTTATGAAATTAAAAGAAAAGCTGGCAATGTAAAATTCAACAAATATTACTCAACAAATGCATCCAATCAGGAAACCAGTTTCTTTTGTTATTGTGAAGCAGCAACTTTAAATAATTGTAATATGAAAATGTACAAGAGGTGTGGTGCCTTTGACCACAAAGAAGTGGTATTTTGGAGTGTTTAGTGCTTTTCTAGTAACATACTTTTGTCTGAGTAATTGTCTATTAAATATTTTGTTACATCTCAAAGATCACTACTCATAATTCTTAGGTAGTAGAAATTACTCACATGGTTCGTTTTCTTTTATATAAATGTATGTTTGCTTGTGTTAAGTGATAATTCAATAATTCAATAAAGGAGTTTAAAAAAGTTAATTAAGCAGCCTTTGCCACCACAGCAGGCTGGTAATTTGCCTCCGATGCAGGTGAGAGGCTCTGCTCTGGCCAAGCTGGTTCCTCAGCCCACTCTTTTTCCATAGATCCCTCTGGTGTGGCAAATGCACCCACTGTGGACTGTGGGTTAGTCCTCTGCAGCTAGTGGGCCCCCTCTTAGTAGTCAAGGGAATACCACTTTTGTTGGTGTTGCGAGAAGTGGCAGGGAAAAAGTGCTCGTGCTTGACCAAAATGTTGTGTCCATCCCTGAGGAGATATTGCTGCCATTAAAAATGTGTTTACCTTAATTTTCCTGTCACAAAGAAACAGAAAACTAAACTTAGTGTCTCCTGTTGCAGTTTTACTGCACAGGAGTAGTTTAAGTCTTGTACAGGCAACTGACCTTTCTTATAAGGTGTTTTCTGGTAAAAGAAGTGTCTTTTCCTGAAGAGATTCAGGAAATTAAATCCTGAGGGGAATGTGATGGAACAGATGTGTTTTTCCCCTCAGAATTCTGATTTAGACTCGCTGGAGAGCATGTTACCTGAATCTCCTTATCAATGATTTTCTTTCTGCTAGACTATTTCCAGAGTGTACAATCGTATTCAGTGGGACAACACTTGAAGTTTCTCAGTCCCTCAGAAAATACTGTCAGCTGTTACAGAAGGAATTTCCAGAACCATCACCCATTTCCCCAGTTCTATTAGCTCTGGAGGAAGTGTGTGTCATTGCCTGCAATTTTCCTGATGGATAGCATGCTGCACCTAAAAAAGGCAAATTGAATGTACAAAGTTATTCAGTCTTTTAAGATGTTCTTCATTCCACATTGCTGCAGTCCTAACTATTGGGTAGTCCGCTGTCCAGTCGGCCCGAATACCAGAGTATATGGGCGTCGGTCAGGTACTAATGCGCATGACCGACGCCATATCCTCAGTCTTTTGTCCGATGCAGAAGCAGTTTTGCGAGTGCAGGTTGGCGTTCTGAAATTTTCTGAAGTCGGAGTTTCAGACCGAATCAGAGTTGGCTAAGTACCCTGTTGGGGAACATTTTGGTTTTTTCTTGCCTCAGTATTTAACCGGATGTCAGAAAAAGTGAATAACTGTATTTCTTGTGGGAAACAGATACCTCATAGGGATTACCATACCTTGTGTATACCTTGCTTAGGGCCTGAGCACGACGTTGTTGGATGCCGCTCTTGTGCTAGGTTTAACAAGCGCACTATTAAGAGGAGGTTAGACTGTGCCAGGTTAGTGTTTGGGAAGCGTTGCAATTATAAAATGCCGCCGGATGCTGACAAAACAAGCCTAGGGTTGATGAACCGGCAGTCCCGGACGTCGGTTCTTTAGAAGGCTCAGTGGAGCCAGAGGTTTTCAGGAGTTTCTTTGGAGTCTCAGGCAGAGACTTTACTGTTACAGGATGTGCCTTCTCAGGAAGTAGGCCAGGCTGAGGGGCTTCTCAGGTAACTGCTCTTCCCAAGGTAGTTAGAGCCTCTCCTTCTGTTTCCAAAACTTCTTTGAGAGGTAGGCCAAGTTTAGCTTCAGTGGGGCTTCTCCTAGCACTTCAGGTTCTGTGCCTAAGAAACATATGCTTAAAATGGCAGAAGATTTGATTACTATGATTAGAAGTTCTATGCCCCCTCCTGATAAGAGGCCTAGGGTGGAACCGGAGTTTGATAGTTTTGAACAGTGTTGAGAGGCTTCTGAGTCTTCTGAAGATTTGCAGGAGTATCCTCCTTATTCTGATTCTGATGTGGATGATTCCACTCCACAGCTTCTCCTGAGGATTTCTCATTTTCAGAGACTCTGCATTCCATGAGGGAGCACTTTAAATGGGAAGGCCAGGATTACTCTGATTCAGGAAAGGCTTAGGGAATTCTTGTTTTACCCCAGCATAGGCCCTTAGCTATACCTCCTGTGTTGAATGTGGTGGAAGATGTTTTTGCAGAAGCTTCCCTGAACCCTGATTCTTTGCCTCCTGCTCCTGTTAAACCTGATAGGTACTATAGGGTGCCTGAAGCTCATAAGTATCTTTTAAGAGTCCTAGGGCAGACCGGAAACTATTTCTCAGGGACCTAAAGGTGTTAAGGCCTCTGTGGTTAAAACCCTGTTCCCACTGATAAAGAGGCAAGGGCTTTGGATAGATGGGGAAGAAAGTGTATACTTCTTCCACTTTAGCCATGAGTGTCAGTTTCACATGCTAAAATATCAAAATTATCTCCTTTCACAACTGAAATCTAAGGTGGATGCTTTGGCGGAAGGTATTGAGTGTAAAGAGTTGCTGGATTTAGTTCATGTGTCTGAACAAGTGGGTAAGCATTCTTTGCAATGTGGTTTTGATGCTGTACAGGCCTCCTCGAGGCTGGCTGCCAGCAGTTCTGTTCTTCGCAGCGATGCCTGGTTGAGGGATCAGAATTTAGCTGAGCATGTTAAGACAAGGATTTTGGATGCTCCTTTACAGTCTGATGTGTTGTTTGGTTCGCCTGTGGAAGCAGTTTTAAAGAAGATGGAGGACAAAGCTAAGTCTATGCAAACTGTTAAAGATTTTTGCAGGTGCAGCCCGAAGTTTAGTAGAAATTGGCCTACTAAGGGATGGACATATCCTGCTTATGATTCCCAGTCTAGGGGTAGGTCTCAGAGCTCAAGGTTCCTTTAGGCCTAGAACAGGAGTTCACCTGCTCAGACTTCTGGTGAGGGCAGGGGTCAGTCCTTTCGTAAACAGACCCAATGTCCTGCCTTTTCAGCTGCCAGTAGATTCTCGTCTGGCAGCTCCTGGGAGAGGAAGACTGTCTCTTTTCAAAGAAAATTGGGATTTAATTACTCAAGACAGATGGGTGTTGGATATCATTCACCACGGTTACAGGTTTTATTTCCATACATTGCCCCTTTCAAAGGCATGCCAGACGTTCCTCCACAAAGGAAAGAGGCTCACAAGCAAATTTCTCTGTTACTCCAAATAGGGGCCATTCAGCCAGTCCCTGTATCAGAAAGGGGCCTAGGATTTTATTCTCGCCTGTTCCTAGTACCAAGGGGAACACGTGGAGACCAATTTTGGATTTATCTATCCTCAACACTTATCTGGACATTCCCAAGTTCAAGATGTTGACGTTACAACAGCTTTTACCTCTGCTGGGCAAAGATCACTGGATGGTAACTTTAGATCTCAAGGAAGCTTACCTTCATGTGCCTATAAGACTAAGTTGCAGGAAGTATCTGCAGCTGGAAATTCTCATTATCAGTTCTCTGCATTGCCCTTTGGCTTATCTACTGCAGAGTATTCACAAAGGTTCTGGCTCCAGTGATAGCTTACTTCAGGCTAAAGGAATTCAAATCTATCCTTACTTGGACGACTGCCTGATTCTGGCTCAAGAAAAGAAGACCTTCTACAGCATCTGGAATATGTTATAGCAGTGCTAAGATGCCTAGGGTATTCTGTGAGCGAAATAAAGTCCAGTCTAGTACCCTCTCAAGACATGTGCTTTCTGGGTGTGAGACTGAATACAGCAGCCCTTTTAACCCCGGACAAACAAAAGAGTCTATCCCTTTACTTCCATCAACTATCTCATCAGTCCGTGCTGACTGCAAGGACAGTCCTTCAAGCATTAGGGTTCATGGCATCTTGTATTCTGGTGCTTCCCAATGCCAAACTGCATATGAGGAAGCTGCAATGGTATGTCAAAAATGTATGGACACAGCACTGCCAGGATTTGGACACTGTCATTCAAATAATACCTTGCCTTCAAAAAATTTTTGTGGTGGGCTCAGGAATGTCACCTAAACAAGGGACTCTCTGTGAGTCAGATTTTAACGACAGATGCCTCGGACATTGCTTGGGAGCTCATCTAAATGGAAAGTGGATACAAGACAAGTGGCCTGCCAGACTACAGCATCTACATATCAACATGAAGGAGATGTTAGCAGTCCAGTTTGCATTAATGGCTTTCAAGGAGTTACTTCTTCCAGGGCAGGTGTTGATTCTAACAGACAACACAACTGTCATGTGGTACATCAACAAACAAGGGGAACACATTCTTATCCTCTATGCAGGCAAGCAATGATTTTATGGGAGACTGCGCTCAGCTTGCAACTAACTCTTCAGGCAAGGTTTCTGCGGGAGCACAGAACTCCTTAGCAGATGTGTTAAGCAGACAAATCATGGATCCCCACGAGTGGAAACTGGATCTTCATGTATTTCAGAAACTGACAGTGTCATGGGGAACTCAGACATAGATCTGTTCGCTTCTCCACTAAACCACCAGCTGCCAAAGTTTTGCACAAAGGGGTTTCATCACACAGCTTGGAAAGTGGATGCTCTTTCTTTCAGTTGGAAAAATCTTCATGTGTATGCCTTTCCACCTCTGCCTCTTCTTCCAAAGGTGCTCTTAAAGGTCAGACAAGACAAGCCAAGGATGATTTTAATAGCTCCAGATTGGCCTCGGCAACACTGGTACCCACTACTAAGGAGTCTGGTAAGGAAGCCTCCATGGCCTTTGCCTTTGATTCCACATCTGTTATCTCAGAAGGACGGTCATCTGCTCAATGTCAAGCTTCACTCTCTTCATCTAACAGCCTGGCATATTCTGTGTTGAAACACAGCAGGTCTCAACTTCCTCAACAAGTTTTAAATGTGATTATGGAAGCTAGAAGACCTAGTACAAGGAAAGTGTAAAATGGAAGAGGTTTTTATTTTGGAGTACAGCAAAGAATTTGGAGATTTCTGAGCCTAATTTGAGTGTGGCTCTTCAATATCTTACTGAGTTATTGGACAAAGGTTTGTCCTTCTCTTCCATTAAGATTCATGCTGCAGCAATTTCAGCTCACTATGATTGTGACCCACCATTGTTTTCGCATCCTTTGTTTAAGCAGTTTCTTAGAGGGGCAAAGAATATAAGACCCCCACGTGAGCTCCTACTCCTGCTTGGGATCTCAATTTTGTGTTGGAAAAACTTACTCTACAACCTTTTGAGCCTCTGGCTACTGCTGAATTGAAATACTTGTCATGGAAGACTGCTTTTCTGTTGGCTATTACTTCTGCAAGAAGGGTGTCTGAGTTGCAGGCCCTTATGGCAGTAGAGCCCTTTTGATTTTCCATAAGGATAGGGTATCATTACGTACTAATCCTTCCTTTATGCCTAAGGTGGTTTCTAGTGTGGCTTTAAACCAAACTATTCATTTGCCTACTTTTATGCAGACCCCCAAAATAAAGGGAAAAGATTTTGCACACTTTAGATGTACACAGGCAATTCGTTATTATTTAAGCAGGACTAAGGATTTTAGGCAGTCTCAGCAGTTGTTTGTTTCTTTTGCTTTGAGTTCAAGAGGGCAAGCCTGTGTCAAAACAAACTATTTCTAGGTGGATTGGGTTTTGCATTGCATTTTGTTATTCCCATCATGGCAAGGAGATTCCAGCTGGGATTAGGCCTCATTCCACTAGGGCTACTGCCACTTCAACAGCATTTCTAAGGGGTGGCAACTAAGGATATTTTGGAGGCAGCTACTTGGAGTTCAGTGCATACTTTCTCTAAGCATTATCACCTTCCTCTCTACTCTAAGTCTAGGGCTGGTTTTGCCACTGCTATTTTGCAAGGCATGTTGTCAGCTCCTGCTTCTTTATGATTTGCCAGCCTCCCTTACCTCTGCTTTGGGATTCTACCCAATAGTTAGGACTGCAGCAATGTGGAATGAAGAACATAGTACAGTTTTGTACCTACCATAAATGTAGATGTTCGAGGATCCACATTGCTGCAGTCCAATTCTACTCCCTCCTTCCCTCTGTGTTTAGGGGTGGTTGTGTAGGTGAGGTTATATGCTGCTATTTTTATATATATTTTTGTATATATTGTACATATTTTGTGCAGGTATATTGGGCCTTGTCTTTTTAGGGTCTTCTGACATCTGGGGCAAGAAAAGAGGATGGGTCATGCGCATTAGTACCCTGACATACTGACGCCAGTCTAATGACTGGACAGCGGACTACCCAATAGTTAGGACTGCAGCAATGTGGATCCTCGAACATCTACATTTATGGTAGGTACAAAACTGTACTTTTTTATACACTCTTCCCAAACATGACCCAGCAGCTATAGCTTTAGTTAATCCAGCTGCTGCCAAACATCTTAACTCTAATCCTTCCTCTTCTGACAAGAATGGTAAAATATATTTTTTTTTAATTTGAGGGGGAAAGTGTTTGCTTCTGCAACTTTAATTTTGAATTGTGAGGCTCACATGTTAAAGTTTATTCTGACTAACTGAAAAATGTTTTATCTGCAGTTTTTCCAGTGAGGAAAAATCTGCTTTGTTTTTTATTACTTTTATTTCTCAGGTCACTACTCATTTAAAGTGCGTTTATGACTGTAAATATTACATCCAGTAATGTTGCCAATGCTACTGTCACCTTTGGATAGAGACTTTAGTCCCTCTGCTGCAAAGGTTATCAAAATGTGATAAGAGTATTAAGCTGATATACAGGGAATCTCTCAGATTTTTTTATCCTTCATCTTCTAAATTTTCCAAGAGTTATTTTGCTCCCTTGTCCAACTTTGACAGTGGCGAGTAATTCCCCCCCCCCCCAGAGAACAAAGGACAGTCAAATAAGTCAGAATGAGTATGTAAGAAGCTTTCTCCACCTCCCACCCTGGCAGTCTCTTTTCCCTTCCAGAAAGTCAGATTTTCCATTTCTCGCTGTTTGGCAACAGGCTGTTTCAGACAAATGGGCTCTGAGACTGATTCAGCAGGGGTACAGATGGCAGTGGGAAGAGATCCCTCCATTCCAGGGAATTATTCCACATCCTCAGACTTGCATCCCTCTGTTCCATCCTGTCATACAGCACATGATTTATTGGGGGGGGGTAATAGAAATAGTTCCCTTTTACCAGTGGGGAAGAGGTTAAAGAATGTATCTGATGCCAAAGCAAGAAAATGCTTGGAGATAAGTTATGGACCTTTTTCTTAAACCAGTTTGTGATGGTGCCCAAGTTCAAGATGCTTTCACAACACAACCTCTGACCCCTTATTCCCCATTTTAGATGTTTTGGTAACCTTAGATTTAAAATGTGCTGATCACATTCCTATCCATTAAGGCTTCAGATGTTTAAGGTTTTATGTGTCTGGATCACATTATCCATTCTCTGCCTTACCCTTTTGGCCCTCCACTGCCCCAGAAGAGTTCACAGAGTGTCTAGCTCCAGTTGTAGCACATTGCAGGCTACAGAGTATCCACATTTTTCCATATTTAGGTGACTTGCTTATCTGTGCCGACTCTTCCAAAGTGTTAGGAATATCCCTATTTTGGTGCGAGATCTAATATGCAGGCTGGTATTCCAAGTGAACCTCAGTACAAAAAGCTTTTCTTCCACAGGAAAAAAAATATATCTATATTTAGATATATTCCAGGATCTCTCCCCCCCCCCCAGCCTTCAGCATTTTCCAGCACCTCTGCATCATCTCCAATAAAATCGCTTAAAGAATCAGCAGTGTGCCTGCTTGAGTGATCACTACCCCACTTTTATCATTAAAAGGTCTAACAGACCAATAAATTCTCAATAATATAAACTAAGATTCTGCATTGTATTTTACTAAAGCTTCTTTCCCCAATGTCATGCATCAGGTTAACTGGCATTGCTTAAAACAGTTGATATGAAGCCACTACCACCTTTAACCACATCTTCCAAAATTTACTACACGAGCATGCACCACTTAAAAAGACCTTCATAAAATCTAAATATGAACAAAGTGTTATGGCTAGAAAAGTGGCAGAATGGTCAGATATGCATGAGTTTAAATGGTATACAGCAGGAGTAAACATTAAAAGACTGAAAGGTTTGGAAAATAAGATTAGGTGAAAGGTTTGGTGGAGACTATAGGAGTGGGGAGGAAACTTTTTTTTTAGAGAAACAGAGAAAGAAATTTATGAAAGATTAACTGAGAGAGGGTTAAAGAGGTCTAGAATCGTTGACATCTTGAACAAGAGGCAGCAGCAAGTATGATGTGTTGACAGATCGGGATGAAAAAAGATTTTAGATACACAGAGCAGATGGAAGAAGAGGGGAAATGGTCTATCCTTTCAAAAGGCAAAAAAGACTTGTGGGCTGAGAGCAGGAGACTGGTTATAGTGTACAGAGGAGTAAGATGAGTGGGGGATTTGAAGAGGAAAGAAAGGGGAGGGGAAAAAGATCTCTTGGAGGAAAGGGAAGTGATTGTGAAGGCATAGAAGTGGGTAGGATAGATAAAGATATATTTAGGATTTAAGAGAGGAGGAGGAAGTGGTAGGGTTAGCAAACCTGGGGAGAAATAGTTTGTGGGGAACAGGAGTGACAGTCATGAGAGATAGTGGCTAAAAGATAGCAGAGTGCCAAAAAGTACCAGGGCCAGTAAGACAGGAGCATGTGAGGGTGCCACATTGATTGGCACAGGGCTGCAATGATGTTAAGATGGGGGACAAGTGGGAAAGTCCAGTTTGCTGGAGATGATTGTTAAAAGTAGACAGTATCCATGTGTGGCATCCATGTGTGGCAGGGATGTACAAGAAGGAGGAATGGCAGAAAATGAAAAAAGGTATGTAGTAAGCTGTGCAATAGAGAAATAAAGGGTGGTGGATGCTTTCTTCAGTAAACAAAAAGCTGGGAAATTGGAGGTGAGAAGAAATGGATGTCAGTAGATGTCAATGGCAGGGTGAGACAAAAAAGAAATTACAAAAGGACGGAAGGTGGGGGTATCAGTAGTATGAGTGAAGAGTAGGTTTACTTGTAACTGAGCATGTGTGGTTTATTTAGCTACTTTTGAAACATGTCCATGTTTTTATGTAGGAAAGACCATCAGAAAGTTGCATAAGAGAATTAGTGAGCATTCACTAGCCATCAAAAACATGGATGTTACGAACTCCTTAGCAAAGCATTCATTGGTTTGTGGCAATTTTAGGAAATTTGTAGTTTTTTTTTTTTTTTTTTTTTTTTTGTGATCTTTGTAACTCCTAGTCCTTTTTGTAGAGACATTAAAAATCACTTGGAAATCAAGGAGCCTAACTTGGCAGATTTATTTACAGGCTGATAAAGCAGTGGATCAAACTATCAACATCAAATGCCTTTTAAAGTTATAGTATTTTATTTGTTTTTTATATTCTTTATTATTTAGCATTACATCTGATATATATATTTTTTTGTATATGTGTATATATATATATATATATATATATATATATATATATATATATATATATATATATACACATACATACATCTGTATAATGGTTTTATATATTTTTTCATTTTAATATTTCTTTTGTTTACATTTTTCTTTTTTTGTATGATTTTTGTCATTTCTTGTGATGTTTGTTGTTTGATTATTTAATTATGTCAGGTGATCCTGCTTGGATTAAGTATTTACAGAGTGAGTTTGTATTGCACTTTATCTCCGAAGAAGTTCATATTAAAGAACAAAAGTGCTTAGCTTTATCACTGGCACAGTGTTTTATTGCCATTCATTGCCTTTATCATTTGTTTTGCATATTATAGAGGTTGCTCATTTTTCACCTGGTTTCCAGGCAACTTTCGTTTTGTTTTGTTTCTTAGGGATATCAGTATTGTTAAGGCAAAAATAATATGACCATGGGGTAAGGCAGACAGTGGTAGGAGAAGGTAATGGAAGTTTAGTGAAAAGGATAAAGGAGAAGTGAGATCCAGTTCAGGGAGGTAAGCAGAAGAGAGTGAGGACAGTAGGGGTATAGAGGCAGGCTGGGTGTTTACACTGTGAAGGTGCAGAAAGCATGTAGCGGATAAGGAGATTATTTCTGCAGCTAAAAATCATGCTTTGTTTATGTAATACAAGACTTTGCTATATGTGAATGTTGCACTGTGCCAAATAGTTCTGTGTACCAAGTACATGGATGTAAAGTAAATGGTGATTTTGAGTATGCAGTTTCAGTGAGAATGATTTAGATGTATGCAACATGGCTTATGTTGAAATGCACAACATAGTTCATGTACAGTTTCATCAAAGTATGGTGCAAGAGGTGGGTCCCTTAGTTGCATGTCCAGTTACCTGTTCTAGTGGAAGCTGGCACATTTCTGGGCTTGACTATTGTCTTGCTGCATTGATTATTGTAATCAGACACATTAGAGTAATTGGAGACATTCATTATCTGTAGCTTTCTATTGTTTCCCTCCCTTTTATTATTTTTTTTAATTGTGCTGTGGACATGCTCATTCAGTACGAGTTCATGATACTTGATTCCAGAATATAACCCTTTGCATATCTTGGTATACTCCAAAAGCCAGTTTGGAGACTCCATGTATAAAGCTGCTATTGGTACAAGCGTATCTATTTTAATTTCACTACAGTAACAAACCTTTGCAGCCAGGCTGCTTTTTTAATACCACAAAAAATCCACTTTTTTTCACTAAAAGGATGACATCAAATTAGTTCATTTTCTCTGTAAAGAGCAAACAAAATAAACTTACAACTTTTGTGCATATTACCCGCTTCTGATTAACATGCATAAAGGAAGGCACTTAACATAATTTACATGCATTAAAAACAATTTATTGCAGATTGCCTGAAAAAAGTCAAAAAGCATTGTAACTATGCACCCAATTCCAAAAGACTTGCTGTCAGTGGATGACACAGTGTTGCAGTGGTTGCATTGTCACCTCACAGCAAGAGATTCTCTGGTTCGATTCTCAGCTGGGTTACCTTCTGTGGGGAGTCTGCATGTCCTCCTTGCATTTGTGTGGATTTTCTCCGGGTGCTCCAGTTTCCTCCCATGTTATAAAGACCTGCATCTAGAGCATTTTCCCCGGGCCTGTGCTGAAAATTGGCTTTGTTCCAAGTCAGACTTTTTTTTCCAGTAAACAAATGTTCAATAAGTGTAAGTATCCAACAATTGGAATGTCCATGGAGTTTCCTCATTAAAACAATACAGGGCTTAAATAAAATATCTTGTGCAGACTGCCTCAAGGCTCTGTCCCTGTATTCTGTCTCTTAAAGGCTTTTGAGGGGAGATCTATGCCTGACATACAGGGCATTGTAAGAGTGCACTCTGATGGACCTTCTGCATATGCACAAAAAAAAAAAAAAAAGCAGCACCAGAATTATCTGTTCTAAGGACTTGACCCTTGCCTGTGATATAAGACCTGCTGGAGAGACAGCTGTGCATCCCAGAGATTACTCTGTCTCTGGAATAGGCTCCCCATCCATGTGAAGCAGAGTTCCTCCCTAACCCAATTCAAGTGCAACTTGGGCAATTGGATGGGGAACAGGAAATTCATCCCTGGTTTACACCTATATCTCTAATGGACACAGGTAATCTGTAAATGGTTCATTCCCAAGTCCTAGCTTGTAAATGGTTCACCTTCCCAAGCCCCTGCTTACCCTTATCAAGGGTATCAGAACTTGTCAGAGATTTGGGTTGCATGGCTAGCCTTAAAAAGGCCCTTTGTCATTAGCCTAGTAAACACCTATGAACCTAAGTGGCTTATTTCTGTGCAAGTCTGCCCTGATTCCAAATGACTTGGTCTCAGTATAAAAGACTTACTTTCGATTAAGGCCTGTACATAAACAGGCCTAGAGTGGGGGGGGGGCTGGATTCCAGAAAACTTGCTCTCTGAGTAAGTCTTTTGTAATCTGGCCTAACGTGTAAACCTACTATCCCAAAGCCTGTGCTTTAGCGAATTAATCCTATTTTACCCCTTTCCAACATGAGGTTTAATATAATTTGCCTTCCAGATTTCTGGTATTGTAATTTCTTCTTAATGGTAACACGGTGAAAATTAGATATTTTTAAAAGAATGTTGTGTCTGTTGGACAGTTCTTCCATGGCCTATTTTGGTAGCAAATAAATATAACCACAGTTTGGATTATTTACGGAGTGATATTCGTCTAAAGTACATGTAATTTCTTCCCATAGTATTTAATTTAGTAATACAGGACCATTAAATTATGGAGCAACTCCCTTAATAGACCCTTGAATATATGATAGCATTTCAAACATAAATTTTACATACTAAAACCAAATGTGTTTTTCTGTTGGTGATGGCCTTTGAAGGCTATTGCTGTAGCACTATAGTCTTTAATGGCTTTACAAATGTTACGCAGTCATGCCTTGTTTATGGTTTACTATTTTTGTTTCCAAAAACAACAGGAGGACACAAGATAGGCTCCAGGTTATAAAGCTTTAATCGGGCACAAGCGCTTTCACATCTGCTTCTTCAGGTGCATAAAAACAAACTGAAACTAGTCATACTTTTAAACATTGCTGAATGCATCACGTGACGACAATACATCACATGTCTATATGCACTCCATTACTATAAAATATTAAAGCTATATGGCAGCCACAAGATAGCTAAATATTCAAAGAAAATCATAAAAATATAATCATAAAATATTTCTTATATACTTTGTGCACTACTAAAACATTATTAAAATAAATATTAAAAATAACTACTTTACCTATATAGAGGTCTGGCCTTTAACTTTGGTCTCAGTGGTATTTGTTCATTGAGACCTGCAAACGAGTTTTTTTTTTTATTGTTCTTGCTGGTTTTTATTATTTTTTGTATCACGCAAGGACCTGCAAATGAGTGTTTTTTATTGCTCTTGCTGGTTACTATTTTTGTTTGTTTGTTAAAACCAAAGAAGAAACTGCAAACTTTAACAAAAAATGTTAAGTGGGAAAACATTCACACATGCACACTGAGAAAACTGGGAACTGCTGAACACTTATTATATTGTTGTGCACTTTCATTTCTACAAATAATTTAAAATATCACCAGAGCTAAGAGTGGAATAAACAAAGCACATATAAACTTGTTACTAACTTAAAAAAAATCAGATTAAAAATAACACAAACATTACTGAAAAGTAGGAGTAAGTTGTAGTGATCAAATCCCTTTTGCTCATCTTTACATGAGGGCCATGTATCCCATCAACATTAGTCAATGAGACAAAATCACCTAGAGCAAAGGTTTACACAAGTGGGTTGCTAGCATAAGTGAGCTTTCTTCATCATGGATGTCATTTTAATGTGTGTTTTTAACACAGGCAAAACAAATGGAAGGCATAGTCAGCGAATAGGTGAATATATGTAAACATTTCTAGTGACATATATGAGCAATGCTGAGCACAAACCTTCTCATTGTTGTAAGCTATTTGAAAATTGTAGATCATTGTCTGTATTGTACCTAGTCAGCCACCATAGCTAGATAGCACATGCATATAAGTTACTGAGCACATGCAAGATCAGTGCTATTATATAAAGTCAGTCAGAATGAATACAAGCACGAATGGAGATGCACATGCAAGTGTGTTTGAAGTAACAAGTCAAGTTAAATGAAATATATGTTCCAGTTACAGCTCCTGATGTGTTTATGTACAATAAACAACTTGGACCCATCACAGTGCCTCAGTGTCTCATTTGATGCACTAGACATGCGACATGGTGTTAGAATGGGATCTGAAGTTGAAGAAACTCACAAACCATGAGGCACACAGAAGTGGAGTAATATCCAGGAGTGAACTCACAAACAGGTCAGCGGTTATTCAAAGGTACTTAAACTTGTTTAAAGGATTTTTAAGTTGCCGAATAAGTGGGGAAGCATTCAAAACAATTACTGAAATAAACAAAATGTCCAAAATTGTGACATATTGATAAAAGTATTTGAAATAAATACAAAAGTGTTTGAAATAATTTCCAAAGTGTTAACATATATGAAAAAGTTAAAAAGGCCTAATTGTTTGACAGTGTACTCATTTTTCACATTAACTGAAACATTTTAAAGTATCCAAAGTGCTTGGAGTGTTTGCAGTGTCAAAGTGAAGCCTTTTCAGGGAGATTGTTGTGCGTTTGAGCATAATTACAAGTACCTGTTCTGTGCTAGACAGATGTACAAGAGCATTCATACTTCTTAATTTAGCTGGCTTGGAAGTCATTGAGAAGAGAGCATTCATTTGTGTATGCACCTGCCATTTATGCAGGAGAGGGGAAGAACCACTATATTGTGATACAGGCTGAAATGCGGGAAGACCTTGAGTGCTTAAAACATAAATTTAGAGAAATGTGCAACCCTCTAGTGAATATTACAATGGAAAGGCACATGTTTTGCACAAGAAATCAAAAGCCTGGTGAAACTATAGCAGTATATATTATTGACTTAAGAAATAAAGCAAAAATGTGCAGATTTGGTGATCTGAGAGATGAGTTGATAAAAGGCTTGTATGTGGCGTTAATGCAGTGAGAAAGATTTTGCTTCAAGACAGTGATTTAACATTGAGCAAAGCCATCGAGATTTGTCAAATATATGAGCTACAGAAAAGCATACGAAAATGCCTACGAATTAGAAAAACGTGTGTAGGTTCATAGGTAGGTACTAGGCTATCTGCCCGAAGGCATTTGTAAGCCTAGCCAGAATGTGTTAGCTTTTGCCGCCCCCTTAGATTAGTTCCCTGTGCCTCTGTTCAGCAGAGCCACTGAAGTGATCCCCGGGGTAAACGTTCTGTTTCCCATCCACTCGTCAAGGTTACTCTTGAAGAGTGTTAACGAGGAGCTCTGCCTAATGTAAATTGGAATCTTGTTCCAAAGCATGAAAAGTCTCTGGGACAGGAATCTATCCCACCAGCACATCCTATTTATTGTTGTGGTGAGATTTAGATCCCTAGAGTGTCTGGCTCGAGGGGATATGGTTTTCTTTAGGTGGAGCATGTCCATCAATCCTGGGTTGGACATGGCCTTGTATGTCAGGCAGAGATCACCT
Source organism: Protopterus annectens (assembly GCF_019279795.1). Classification (NCBI taxonomy): domain Eukaryota; kingdom Metazoa; phylum Chordata; order Ceratodontiformes; family Protopteridae; genus Protopterus; species Protopterus annectens. The sequence goes on from NC_056725.1 coordinate 85,921,672, forward strand.
CTGAGTAGGCAGTGTGCAACCGAGTACAGCTGGAGTTTCTACAGTCAAGCTGCATAGGGCATCTGTTTGAGGCTAGTAATCCTCTTGGTAAGGTACTTCTGTGGTCTTTCCAGCTGTTGCAGGTGTCTTGTAAGGTACATCCTAAATCGGGCATTGTACTCTATGATGGGTCTGATAAGTGATGAGTAGAGGGGTACAATGACCTCTTTTGATCTGGATGTAAACCCTTTTGTGATTAGGTGGGCCACATAGAAGGATTTTCTATCCACTTTGGCAATGATTATCAAAGGAGAGATTACTATCTATATGGGTTCCCAGATCCCTTATTACGTCTTCCGTATTTAGGGGACTACCACCTATGTGATAGTTTGTGGGTACTTTGTTTTTCCAAAGGGGATGACTATGCACATTTTGGCATTTAGCTTGAGGCCATGATTTTGACACCAGGTATCTGTCTCAGTGCGACCCTTTTGGAGGATGCCTATGTCAGCCGGAGAGTCAATTATAGCCCCTAGTTTGCAGTCGTCTGTGAACTTGGTCAGTCATAGTCCTCCTGTGCTTGCCTGTACCTCGGAGAAGTATATGCCAAACAGGATGGGGTTCTAGGACTGAGCCCTGAGGAACATCACTTGTAACCAGTTTAGAGTCGGACCTTGCTCCTGCAACTCTCACCATGTGGGTTCTGTCTGTGAGCCAGTTGGAAACCCATCTTGTGACGTAGGGGTTTATGTTAAGGCTGGTGAGCTTGTCTATAATACCAGAATGGGGAATGGTGTCAAAGGCCTTTGTGAGGTATATGTAGGCTGTGTGTACCACCTTTCCCTCATCTATAGCCTTGGTACCTGTCTCAAAGAAGTCCACCAGGTTTAGGAGGCATGATCTGCCCTTAAAGCCGAACTGGGTAGGGACCAGTGTTTGGAGGTTCCCAATGTCAGTTAATGAGTTCCATGATGATGCGCTTCATAGCCTTGCACAGCAAGCTAGTCAGGCTTATAGGGCGATACTTCTGTGGATCCACCTTTGTGGAGCAGAATAACTATTGCTGTGTGCCACTCTATGGGTATGCAGCCTGTGGAGATGCTGAGTTTGAACAGTGTGTTTAGGTGAGGGTTTAGTTTGTCTTTCAGTTCGTGTAGAATGCAGCCTGTCACTCCATCCGGTCCCATTGGTGCTGTGCTTTTTGGCTTTGAAGAGGGCTGTTTTAACCTGAGTCTCTGTGAATTCAGGGGCTCTATATTCTTCTGATATGGTTATGGGCCCTTTTGGGGGAGAGAGGGGGGTGAAGTTTGCACTGAACCTGTCTGCCAGGATGTTGGCGATATGGGTCGGAGTATTTTGTGCCATTCTGCACTAACTCTGAGCAGATCTGAGCATTGCCACTTAGATCCTTGATATAGCTAAAGAATGCCTTGTGGTGATCTTTGGAGTCCTTGGCAATTTTTTTTTCGAAGCTCGCCTTGGATGATTTTATGAGGGATCATAGTTACTTGCTGATACTGATCAGAGATGTCTTCCCTTCTTGGGATTTTACTCTTTTCTGTACTAGTTTCCTCCTTCTATTGTAGTTTGTTTATGGCAGGGTTCCACCAGACTGGTTTCCTTTTCTTGGAGGAGTGAGTCTTGGTTTTGCTTGGGATACCATGATCCATGCATTCTTGTAGGTGCCCGTAGAATGCATTAGTAAAGGATTTTGCAGCTTGGATAACATTATCCTTTAGCATGGGGGCTTTGAAACTTTCCACCTCGGTCTTAAGTAATGTGAAGTTTGCTTTTGAAAAATTTTTCACGGTGGCTTCCTTGTCCGGGGGTGGGGGTGGAATGTGGATATACAAAGTGATTTGTTTATGATCAGATCTAACCAGCGAGGGGTTGACCTCCGGTGTGGAACACCTGTTGCCCATGTTGGTGATGACCAGGTCCAATGTGTTGTCACCTCTGGTGGGAGTGTTGACCAGTTGATCCAGGGCATTTGAGTTTATAAATTCCAGGAAATGTTGGGCAAGGGAGTTAGTACTTGAGTAGTTCTCCCAGTTAATGTTTGGGTAATTGAAATCACACAATATTAGGGTGTTTGGTATGACCTTTATGTTTCCCATTGTTTCCAGAAATGCAGAATGGGGGTCCTGGGACATGTTTAGTGATCTGTAGCAAGCTCCAATTTGAATTTCAGTTTTGCCCATTGTTGCACTTGGATAATCTCTGAAGCATCATGCTGTGCTACTAACCTGGTGGTGTGGGTATCCTTGATGAATATGGATATGCCCCCGCCTTTTGTATTTCGGTCCGGGTTCTGTGGCCAAAATGTATGGTATGAGTTGTAGCCTGGTAGTGCTGGGGTGCCCTTTGGAGCCTTAAACCATGTTTCTGTTACTGCACATATATCAGTTTTCTCCATACTGAGGAGTACCACGAGTGCATACATTTTGAGGTTTAGACTTCTGGCATTGAGTAGCATTACCCTCAGTTTTTTGTTACTTGTGCTATTAACAGTGGTGGGTTTGTCTTTTGAGCCTTGCCCACTATGGGGGTGGCAAGAGCCTTGGCCAGTATTCGAAAGCCAAGGGTAACAGGTGCAAGCCATTTCTAGCGAAGCAGCGTCGCTTGTTGAGCATGTCATCCCAGGTGGACAGACACTGGATCCCCTTTGAATGACACCAGAAACTTAGCCAATTGTTGAAATTGATATTTTTTTCTGTATACCGTGGTATCATTCTTGGTGAGGGCAGGATGCTACTCACGGTCAGGGTCATACCGGCCTGGGCTATGTGATCAGAGAGCTCTTTCATGTCTCTCTTCATGTAGTCCAGCGAGGTACGGCTCAGGTCATTCACACCAACATGGACAATGACAAGAGTTGTATTTGTACTTGTTCTGGAGTGACCCGAGTGCTTGTGTTATGTGGCGGATCCTGGTACCCGACAGGCAGCTAATAGGAACCTTCTCCTTATTCAGCCTAGTGAGTGGGACATCAGTGTGCCTGACTATAGGGTCACCTATTACTAGTATGTTGAGTATGTTATTTTGCCTTAAGGACTGTGATTGCATGGCACACTGGTTTTGTGAAGTATGTGTTTCATGGTTTGTGTTTGGGGGTGGAGGTTGCTTGGATGTCTGCTTTGTTGATCTCTGTTGCTTTTGCAGATTTTTTTAGAGCCTCCGGGTATATTTTTGTGTATTTGTGTGTTTTTTGTTGGTGCTGGTTTGATGGGTCTATGTGAGACTGGTGGTGTGATGCAAGTATTTCCCTTCTCCTCTTGACTGTCTGATCCAGTCTTGGGTTGAGAGAGATTAGCCTCCAGTTTGGCTGTATAGTTGCATTTCTCACATGTATTAGTGTTTGGCGGTAGGAGGAGAGGGTTGTCTGTGTACATGAGGCAGTTGTAACATTGCCTCAAAATGCCCAGATTCACCAGTTGGACTGGAAAGTACACCTGAAACTGCCCTTTGGACATGCCTGAATAGGTATAGTGAACTGTTTCACTGAATGGCTGATAAGGTCGAATAGAGAGCCTTGTCCTTCTGTACAGGATAGGGGGGTCTAGTGCTAGGGTTTATAAGTGCTTGTTATGAGTTTTGAACAAGTGCTGGGCTGAGAAATGAATGGCTTGAGTGCTTAAGTTGAAAGTTTGTCTAGTTCCAAGGGAAAATTTGAAGAAGAGACTTTGTGGAGCTGGGAATAGTTACACCCTAGCTAACGGGCACTGCCCAGCACTCAAAACCAGGCAAATGCAGTTTTTATAGCAGGGAAATGAAAGAGAGAGAAATTAGCCTAAAATGGCCAATAATCTACTAATTTCTGGTCTGAAACCACTCCTCCAAGGACAGATAGGCTGCTCAAAGCTCCCCTCTCTCACATGTGAACAGAGAAACTTCCTTCTATCCAAGTAAGGTATGGGCAAACACCGAGATTTGTAACACAGCCCTGAATTCAGCACTAACCTGAAAACTGGACTATACTAGCTTAGAAAGGTGGGGAACAAGTATATATTTTTTTCCAGAAAATAAAGCAGATACAATCAAAAAGCACTTTAAATGCACAGAAAAGGATACTTATTTATATATCTCAGATCAGAGTTGTAGTCAATGCCCCTTGTAAAAAAAGTAGGAAGAAATAGAAATACAGCAAAAGCAGATGAATGAAGTGCAATTTTTTTATATTTATAAAACAATAGAAAACAAACAAACATATTTAAACAAGTTACCCAATTAACCAGAAAAAAGCTCACAACTGAGCCCTGTTCCAGCAGTCTTCAATCACACAAGTTCTAACTGCACACTCCTGCTACTAGGGAGCAGGGGAACCTTCTCCAAAATAGATGGCCTGGATCAGTGCTCAAGTTATATAAACAAAGCTAGATTCAGCAGGCCTGAATCTGGTCTATGCTACAGCAACAAGGCGCACCAATTTCAGAAAGAAACGTTTCAAATAAGCAGGCACAATAAGGCTGTGACCAGAAATTCCCAGCTCAGAAGGGTAGAATCCAGCCTCTCCTCCCACAAGAGTGCAGACCACAAACCTTCTTAATGTAGAATAACTGGCCTGAAGCCCAAGTGCTTAAACCAGAACTAATACACTTTAAGAATAGCAGACACTGAGCCTTCAATCAGCAAGTCCCAGCTTAGAAGGATGTTTCTGTCAGTGCGAATGTTGATAGTGTGCAACATAAAGCTAAGATGAAAAAGCAATATAAACCAAAGGGTGTGGCAGTACCCAACCATAACTATAAATTGAATGGGGCCACAACATCTAACCTTATTGTTAATATAAATGCAAAAAGTGGAATCATTTCAAAAGGCTTTGCAAGTCTGAAGTGGCACATACTTTTAATAAAAGAGAGCATCCAAAGAAACAAATAGATCAGAGAGCTGTGAGCAAACTTTCTATGTTGATGGTGTCAATGTGATTGATGAAACAGTTAACACAGTAGATTATCGGATGGCAGTAAAGAGTGAAGTATTTTGTACTGTTTGGATTAATGGGAAACCTGTAGAGCTAAAAGTAGCCACCGGATCTGAGTGTGATGTTACATCTTCACAAATGTTTGCTAAAGTAAGAGCTGGTGAGAAACTTGATTCAGTAAAGTGTACAAAACTAGCTGCTTATGTTGAAGAGATTGTCTGATTAGAGTTACCAGACATCCAGCAAAAGGAGGGCATGTCCTCCATCTGGCAGGCATTGCCTAAAAAGGCAAAAATGGCTGGTATTCAAGACCTTCAGATACATCACGTCAGAGGCAGCTCGTGTCATAGGACTGCTGCTGACAGGACTGTGAAGTCAGCAGTCTGTCATGTAATCTGTATACGTGATGTGGCTGCTTAGTCCCATTACTCTTGCATTCTCTTCCTGTGCTTTATTTGTGAGGGATAGAGCGAGACAGTGGAGAAACAGGGGTCAACCGTCATATTGGTGTTTGTTCAAGGTAAGTAGCTCCTTTTTTTTTTTTTTTTTTTTTTTCTTCCTAGCAGGGCCAACAAGATACTAATCCTACGTGTGAAACTTTTAAGGGCTGCTCATGACTTTTAATATATATTATAACCTGGCAGGGTTTATCCAGATACTACGGAGGCAATGTGTTTTGGGGACTGTTGATTTTCATTTTTTAATACACTGGCATGGTCAGCGAAACCAGATGATTCCTGTGGTCTGTGTGTTTTTTGAGGCTGTTGATGATGACTTTCATATGGGCCGGGTACAGTTAGGAAATAAGATACTGCTCACAAGCAAATAAAGTAATGGAAACAAAGCAAGAAGTATGCAGAACGTAACTATCTCTGATTAGCTCTAATACAAGTTGTTCCACTATCAGGATGTTAAGGAATGTTATTTTCAGAATTAGATCTCCCCATCACAGACTGTCAGTTTTTTGAGTGAATCCCACATTAAGGTATTTGTCACTCTCTGTTTTATAAAGTAATGTTAAAAATGGAAATTGTAAATAAACAAAACCGCTATAACTGCCTTACTCTGTGAAGGAATGCAGTTTCACCAAAAATTGTAAAATATAGAAAAAAGCTTTTTTGGCAAGTGGCATACTCCCCTCTGCTCCTCACAGCTTCTTACACAAGTACACAAATTCCACTGTTGAAGAACCACAGAGAAATGGCAAATGCCACTTTCAACAAAACACAACTGCTATAGCTTGGAAGCACAAACTTGGTGCAGGCCACAACAATGCATCCCAAGCTACTTTTAAAATTAAAAAAAAAAAATGTCCTTGCAGAATTCCTGGAATGAGTAGAAATTAGTCTCACTTGAGCAAATAGAGGCATGTTGTTTGACTATAGTTTCAATAGTGTTTTTGCTGTGGAATTAAATTAAATGAATTAAATGACACTGCTCACAATTTCAGTATATCTAACCCATTAAATTCAAACTTGGCTTATAAAATATATCAACGAAATTTTAGAATAAGATCACATACACAAACCCCCTATAAATGTTTCAGTCCATATTGCATGTAATGAAGGATCTGATTTCATATGTATGTAGGATGTTAGCAGATGAAAACAGACTTGCTCCTGAGATATATGTGGAGCCTTTTATGTGAGACTAACTTCCCACCCATGAAAATAAAGTATGTGACTTCATATTAGTAATATTAAATGTAAGCATGAAAGCTGTACTATAGTTTAAAATCCCATAAAATGTTACAATGCCATCAGCTATTACATGAAAAAGGAAGGAAGTGGTTCTTAATCTGGCTGATGCATTTCATCTTGGATTTAATGAAGTTATGCAATCATTCTGAATTGTAGCAGTACTACACTGTCTTTTGTGATAAGAACAGGATGCATTCTCCTTTGTCCTCCTTTATTATGGCTTTCTTCTCCTTTATGACCTTTGGGTTCGCAGGTATCTGGTAACCCTAAGTCTGATGGTGCAGTAGTTATCACATGCCATTCTGCTGGGAACAGCTTTGACTTGCAGTTTTATGTAGTCAAAAGACGTGCAGTCACCGTTAGGTCTCAAAGACAGTTTGAGAATGGGACTGGTTTCATTTAATAGAAGTCCACCATATAAGTTTGAACAACAGCAATAGTTTTACACAACATATTTTTAGTGAATATGCTGATGTTTTCACAGACGAGCTTGGCAAACGTCCAATGACATATTTCATGAAGTTAAACCATGAATTAAACGCAGTTATCAGACCAGCAAGGAAGATTCCACTGGCAGTGCAGAACAAGGTAAAAGCAGCCCTTGAAAAAAATGTTGAATTTAGGTGTCCTTACTCCAGTAAAAGAAACTGCTGAATGGGTATCCTCCATGTTTGTAACTTGTAAGAAAAGCTCAGATGGTATTCAGATATGTATTGATCTGAGAGAGTTAAACAAAGTGCTTAAACGTCCTCATCATCCGATGTGCCCAGTAGAAGAAGTATCTGCTGTCATGCTATTTTTTTCCATCTTGGATGCAAAATTGCTGTATCACAAATCTTCACTGTTAATTACTTTCAGTACACCATTTGGTAGATACAGATTTTTGAGAATGCCATTTGGGATAAATTCTGCCAATGAAGTATTTCAATGTGGGATGGAACAATTTTTTCTGGTTACCCATGTTCTATTATAGTAGAGTATATTATTGCAGGGGGCAATGGTGAAGACGAACATGATAAAAAATCTCAAGAAAGTTCTAGACTGTGCTTGTGAGGTCAGTCTTAAATTGAATCCTCAGAAATGTAAATTCATACTGCAAGAAGTTACTTATGTGGGTCATTTGTTTACCATTTCTGCCTTACAACCAGATCTGTCTAAGCAAGCAGCAATTCTTGAGATGCCAGTTACAGAAAATGTCACATCTTTGCCACGTTTTCTTGATATGGTCAGCTATTTAGGAAAGTTCATCCCAGACCTGAGTGAGCTTTCAGCACCCTTGCATGAGTTGATACACACAGATGTAAACTGGTCTTGGCTGGAGCAACACCAGAGAGCATTTGGTATTCTGAAACAGAAAATTACCAGTCCACCCACATTGCGATTATGATGTTCACAAACCTGTAACTCTTTCGTGTGATGCTTCAAAGTATGGTCTTGGTGCAGCATGTCTTCAAGAAGGCAAACCAGTAGCCTATGCATCCAGAACTTTAACCCAAACTGAACTGCAGTATGCACAAACTGAAAGAGTATTTGTCAGTAGTGTTCGCATGTTTGAAGTTCAATGATTTTATTTATGGAAAACTTATACAAATAGAGACTGATCACCATCTTCTAGTGACCATTCTGAAAAAGACAATACATACAGCCCCAGCACGCCTGCAATGCATGATGTTAAAATTGCAAAAGTACAATTTCAACATAGTCTATACTAAAGGCATATTTCTACTTTGTGGATTCTTTGTCAAGAGCACCCAGGCAAACAGCAGAACAGCATGACAATGAGAAAGTAGACTTTGAAGTCATGGAAGTCAGAAATTTTTCCTCATCACGTCTTAATGAACTCGGAAATCACACAGCCTCAGACCAAGTTCTCCAGAAGCTGCAACATTTTATGAGTCAAGGATGGCCAACGCAACAAACTAGACTAGTCTGCCACTTGACATACAGAAGTATCTTTCTTACAGAGATGAGCTCATGATGGGAGATCGAATCGTTGTGAAAGGTCCTAAAGTGGTAATTCCTATACCATTATAACAGGGTCCTAAAGTGGTAATTCCTATACCATTATAACAGGAATATATAAAAAATTTGGATCATTTTCAACCCAAAGAAGGGCAAGAGGCATAGTATTTTGGCCTTCTATGTCAAATGATATAGCGAGAGAAACTCTAGTATGTTCAATTTGCAATGGTGCTAAATCACACCAACAAAAAGAACCACTTCAGCTAACCCAGATTCCTGATTTACCATAGTCGATGGTTGTTACTGATATTTTCAAATGGAGTGGTCAGCATTTAGTGATAGTAGACTCTTACTCAAACTGGCTTGAAGTTGACCTTCTTCCTAACTTAAGATCTAGCACTGTTATTATGAAATTGAAGAGACATTTTTCTGTCCATGGTAGTCCGCAAAAAGTAATTTCTGACAATGGTGCACAGGTTACAAGTCAGCAGTTTAAGAAATTTGCTGAGTCTTGGGACTTTGTCCATGTTATTAGTAGTCCTGAGTACCACAGTCCAATAGATTAGCTGAGCATACAGTTCAAAGTGTGAAACATTTGTTGGAGAAATCCAAGACAAGATGGCACCAATGTTTTTCTTGACTTACTCAGTCTCCGATGCATACTCAAGATAACTTGCTTGGTTCACCTTCTGAGAGATTCATATCCAGACAGACAAGAATAACTTTTACCATCAGAAACAATTGTTAGTACTAAATGTAAAGAACAGAATAGTCAAGGGTCAACTTTCGAGAAAATGTCAGTCTCAAAAGTTGTACTATAAGTCCAGCAACCTCTTAGACCATCACAAGGAGAAGTTGTGATAATGCAAATGTATAAAGGATATGACCGAGTGGATATCGTTAAAAACCTTTGCAATGAACTGAGATCTTACATCATACAATCTGATGGAATGGATTTTAGAAGGAATCTGATGCAAATGTGTCATCATCCCCTTTGGGAAAAACCCGGTTCCCATGAATTACCACATCGATGGTAGTCCACTGAACACAGAAGGTGTTATAAGAGATCTGGGAACACAGGTTGACAGCAACCTCTCTTTTGACCACCACATTGCCACTGTGGTCAGAAAGTCCTTCTATGTGGCACTTCTCATTACTAAGCATTTTGCATCCAGGAAGAAAGAGGTCATTGTCTCCCTCTACTCAGCCCTCATTAGGCCAGTCATAGAGTACAATGCCTCATTTGGCATGTACCTCACTAGACACCTGCAACAACTGGAGAGTCAGCAAAACTACCTCACAAAGAGAATCCTAGGCCTTAAACACTTGTCCTATATGGACAGACTAAAAAAAAATTCTCTGTCTCATATCGCCTACATAGAGGTGATCTCTCCTTGACTTACAAAGCCATGTCTGACCCAGCTCTGTTAGAAATGCTACATCTAAAGAAATCCCAATCCTTGCGCACCACATGCTCCAGAGACCTCAACCTCATTACCACAATCAAAAGAATGTGCTGGAGGAACAGGTTCATAACCCCGAGACTGCCCATGTTATGGAATAGACTTCCCATATATGTCAAACAGAGCACCTCACTGGCCATCTTCAAGAGAAGTCTTGATGAGTAGATGGGAAATAGAAAATTCACCCTGTGGGTCACTCTAGTGGCTCTACTTGACAGAGGCATTGAGAACTAAGGTCGGGTGGCACAAAGCCAGGGTAATCCTATGGGCTAGACTTTTAAAGGCTCTAGGGCCATTAGCCTAGTACATACCTATGAACATGTATTGCCAGTCTCTGAACCAGCAACTCAGCAGATTGCCTGTGCCAGAGACTCTATTTCTTAAGAGTGCACTTGTTCAAAATTCCAGAAGACAGTGTAATCCCAATTTAATCCCTGAAGTTCCAATTCTAAAAGAATCCGCAGGGGCTGTCCCTGTTGCTAAACCTAGTCAAAGTTTTTATGTGATCAGATTGTGTAGAATTTCCAGACCTATTTCGAGATGCACATTGACTTGGACTTGAATTCATTTGTTATAGGTTGATGTGATATCTTAACTTGTTAAAATATCTTGTTCTCCTATTGCATGTTGAACAAGTCAAAGATCACTGTGTGTATTGTACCTAGTCAGCCACTGTAGCTAGATAACACGTGCATATAAGTTACTGAGCATGTGCAAGATCAGTGCCATTTTGTATAGTTAGAGTGAATGCAGGCATGACTGGAGATGCACATGCACGTGTTTGAAGTAATGTGTCAACCAATTAGCTCTAGTTACAGCTCCTGATGTGTCTATGTACAATAAACAACTTAAACCCATCACAGTGCCTCAGTGTCTCATTGATACACGAGGCATGCAAGAAAAATTTGTGTGTACTTTTTAAGAACCTGCTCAATATATGAATGGTAGTGAAATTAATTCAGTACTGGAATACAATGAAGTGCTGTGGCAGTTGTCACTGGATACTAGCCACCGCCAAGGATTAAATGCATTTCATTTTAAGTGTATTCAAGTTATGTCCATTAACATGACAGTTTACTTTTTATAGCAGTTGCAAATGCTTACTTTTCAGTAATGTTCTATATCTCTGAATAGATTTTTTTAAACTTTTAAGGTCATGTTCAGGTGAATTTGCAAGCTTAGATATATATAGGTTGTTTTTTTTTTTTTTATTCTTTCTCCTGATGAAGTCTCAAATTACTTGTAGAGACAAAAGTGCTCAACTGTATTAACAAGCACAACAGTTCTATAGTTTTCTGTTTTTTTTTTCATTTCTAATGTTTTTGTATGCATTATGATTACCCCACTAGGTTTTATCTGCAAATTGAATTTCCAAGGTGTATTTGATAATTAAAGACTTAATATATTTAGTTAATAAAACTATAGATCTGATTTTGGCCTTTTCATTCTTTCTCACTTATTGGTTATGAGTCTGACCATTGGATCTGACTCTGCTGCATTTTCAAGACTTGGATCCCAGTCTTGAGCTCCTACCTCTACCCACAATGCTCTACATCATCCCCAACTCCTCAGATCTGATTTGCTTGCCTTATAGCCAAGACACAGATCCCTGGTCTAGAGCATGAGAAAATTATTTTATTTATATTTTTCTTAAAAATGAATGTTGATTACTTTTGCTGGTTATCCATTCTAGCTCTTTAGTAGTTTTCTGTCAGAATTTCTCTTTCTTCCCTTGTCTTTACTAGATCTTTCACTAGTTGTTGCTGGCATTAGGGTGTTTTTTGTTTGTGGTATTTCTCTTAAGTGCCTTAGCACTTATTGAGTTTCTGCTAATCTTAAAAAAAAAAATTGAAGTTAGTTACTTGTTTTACGATTGTGTTTATCTTGCATTGTGTTTTTCTGTGAGTGCATATCTGAAGTCATTATGTCTGAGAAACCTTTAGATTTTAAAAGATACATTTCTTGTGACCACAAGATCCCTCACATTGATGCCGACAAGGTGTGTCTATTGCCTGGGCCCTGGGCATTTAAGGTTGGCCTGTGAAATCGGTGCCGCCTTCAGTACCAGGGCCATATATGACTGATGAAAATAACTAATTCTAAAAGGCTTGCTGCCTGACTTTTCATCTTCTCCTGGGGCTCAAACACCCTCTAAATTGCACAGCGCAGATGAGCCTAGGAAGAGGTCATGATCTAATTCTCTGAGGACTTCTTTTGAGCCTCCTCAGAAGCTTGCTAAAACATCGGGTCCTACACCCTCTGATCCAAAGTCAACTTCATCTATCTTAGATCCACAGATCTTCTTGGATCCAAAACATATTGCCCCCTGCTCAGATCCACAGATGGCTTCAGATCAGCTGGGGGTAATCACTATAGGCAGTACCCCCCTTCCCACGGCACCAGTGCCAGATCCCAAGCCTTCAGATCTGACAGGAGCCAAATGCCAGAAAGTGTTCTAACACCAGTCTCACCAATGCTTCCAGCAAGACTTTTCCAAAACAACTTCAAAGCATTCCAGACTTGCCTCCTCAGCCTCACTCAGATCTTCTAGGAGCTTGACAGAGGCTGATATGGACAGGATGATGCAGAGGTTTCTCAAGGCTCAGATCCAGATAGCGGTCTTGCCAACTTTGTCCCCTCTCAGATCCCTGAGTGCACCTGCTCATATCATTTAGTCTCCTTCAATCTGACCAGTGGTTTTGGAGTCTCAGGATCCAAGATACCTGAGAGAGTTGGTGTTTGATCTGAGGAAGCCCCTGCTCTGATTTTGTTGGATCAGAGTGGGTCTCATATCTGGGATGTTAGTGTTGTGTGCAGGGGTTGGGTTCATCTCTGACTCTTTTGGATCTGTCCCTTCCTCTTGATGCCTTGGCCTTCGACAGCTTGGGTCTGATTCTTTCTGGGGGCCACAGATCCAGGGTTGGCCTTGTCCTCTCCTCCTCAGCTGCCTTGGCTCTGAGGGAGTGGGAGGGGTTTCCTCAGAGTCATCAGCTTACCAGGTAGTAGAAAGGGCCTTCTCTTTTACCTAGAGATCCATCCTCTCACATCTCTCATGTTTCCCTTCATCCCTCATCAAATCCATGCACTGAGGCCATCATTCCTGCTCCAGGTCAGCCATCCCCGGAAAGCCTCCTTCCTCTTCCCCCTGAGTAAATTCCTCTTTCTTCCCACACCTCTTCTGAACTCCCCATGGTGAAGATTCCATGGAAGACGTGCAAAAGGAGGCACATAGATTCCTCAATCGAGTCAAGTTTGTCACTCCAGACACCGACTTTGATGAGAGAGAAGGTTACCTCTGATTACCCCTGGATGATGTCTCCTTCCTTTGGAGATGTCCTGGAAGTCTTTAGGCAGTAAGATGGATGGTTTGCCCAACCTCTTCCTTCTGAAGAGTCTGTTATTGAAGGCTTTCAGGTTGGGCCCATGTACGTCCTGGGTGGCCCCTTGGCAGACAAACTTATTGACTTAGTTTCCTGCTGGACCTGGATGGAGCCAGGCACTGTCAAGCCCATTCCCAAGTGTCAGGAGAAATTTTTAGTCCCCCCAACAGACAGAACATATTGGACCATGGGTGCCCTAGTTGATGCCACTGTTGTGGTGGCAGCCACAAAAAAAGAAGCTAGCCGAGCAGTGCTGATGTGTCCATCCATCGAATGTGTCCATCCATCGAATGTGGAGTCAGAGAGATGGACAGATTTGGGAAGCGCATTTATGCCTCAGCCGCGTTCGTGTTCAGGTCATCACATTATTTGCACACTTAACCCACTTGCAAAAAGATTTGATCAAGGAGCTCTCAAACTCTCTTGCTGAGACTATGTTGGTGGAGGACCTCAAAAGGTCTGTTCTCCAACTGGCTACTCTATCATCTATTGCTAATTCCTTGAGGTTCATCTCCCATACAGTGGAGGGTACCTCATGAGCAGCTGGTTCAGGAATAGCCATAAGGAGGCATGCCTGGATGAGGCTATGTGACTTTGTGGAAGTCTTTAAGGTGTCCTTTGTTAATTCCCCCCTTTGATGGCTTCTCTTTGTTTGGACCTTCAATGAAAGAAACACTGATCTGCAGGGAGCAGGAAGAAAAGACCCTGTCTGCAGTGGGGAATCAAGTCTTCTCCCCCTTAGAGGACCTTTTCTAGAAAACAATGAGGACGGAAGAAAACTTGGTTCCGGAAGTCTCTGGGACCTTTTCAGGACCCACGTGGGGATACTTCCTCCTGAGGCAGAGGATTAGGTTTCAGTTGTAGGCATTGCCCCAGAGGCAGAGGGGGTCCACAGAGCCAGAACTTCACAGACTCCTTCTCTGACGGACACTATCAGCGGTCCTGAATCACTGCCTGACTGTCATTTACTGGAGGCAGTTGTGGGTTGTCTTTCCCTGCACCTAAATGCCTGGACAAAAATGAAAGCAATGCTTGGGTGGTAAACATAATATCCAGAGGTTATTACATTCCCTTTTCCCTTCCACGTATGGTGCAAAGGAGAAAATTTCCCAGTGTTCCACCCATTTAGAGGAAGTATGCAGCTCAAGAAATTCAAAAGCTGCTGCAAAACATCATCCAGGAGATCCAACTGAACAAATAGGATTTGGAACTTACTCCCACTTCATTTTGGTGCCAAACAACACAGGTGTCCTAAGACCAATTTTGGATCTAAGCAATCTTAATCAGTATGTAAAGAAGTCAAAGTTCCAAATGGTCACTGTTGAGTCCATCCTGCCTGTTCTGTGTAAGGATGATTAGATGTGCTCTATAGATCTCCAGGATGTGTACTATTGCATCAAAATATATAGGTGCTCCAGGAGACACCTGCACTTTCAGCTAAAAGCCAATCACTACCAATTCAGAGCACTGCCCTTTCAACTCACCACAGTCCTCCAGGTGTTTACCAAATGCATGGCAGTTGTAGCAGCTCACCTGCAGCTCAGTGTTCCAGGGATTTCCCTGTCTAGACGATTGACTCCTCACTGCCCCAACAAGGCATTAACTGCTACAAGCCAGGGATTATTTGATTCATATCTCCAATTCCCTAGGCATCACATCAAATCTGGCCAAATAAGTTATGGGACTTGATGTCCCATCCATCCCCCAGCAAGACTAGTATTGCAAATTCTGGGATCCCTATCAGCTGCCATTATTCTAATCTCTGTAGCAAGATTGTTCATGTGAATTCAACAGTGGAAATTGGTGGTTTAATGGTCTAATCTTAACCAGCCTCAATTTTTTCCCATCAAGTTCACTCCAATTTGGAAACCTATTCGATGGTGGCTTCCTTTAGAGGACCTGTTCTTGGGCAGGCTGTTTCCAGCCCCCCCCCCCCCAAATAGCCACAGTGAACACAGACTCTTCCCAGTTGCGATGGGGGGAGGGCATTACAAGGAAAAGTTGCATATCAATGTCCTTGAGATGAGGGCAGTCTTGCCAACATTGCAAGCTTTTCAGAATGTTCTCCCTCTGAAGACTATTGCTATGCATACGGACAACATATCAGTAGTCTGGTACATCAACAAACAGAGGAACCTGTTTGTACCTGTTATGCAGCGAGACCATGAGGGTCTGGGAATAGGCAATCTCTTGAGAGAGCTTTCTGATTACGATGCACATACCGGGGAAAACCAACGCGCTGACATACAGACTCAAGAGATCCATTCTGATTCCTTATGAGTGGTCCTTCAGTCACAGTAGCAAACATGATTTTCAGCCATTGGGGCCAGCCTTGCTGCAAACTATTTGCCTCTCCCCTCAACAAATGCAGCAGGTACTTCTCTCTCTGATCCCCCCTCAGGGCGAGTCAACTAGGGATGTTCTGATTCACGACTGGCCCTCAGATGTTCTCTGCTTATCCCCCTCTTCCTGTGATCCCAAAGTTCTTACAGAAAGCAAGCAGGCTAAAGTGCTTAGTCATCCTCATTGCACCCTTTTGGCCCCATCTAGTATGGTTCCCATTCCTATGGTCTCATCTCAAATATCCTCCATGGATACTGGAGCCCATTCAGGATCTTCTATCTCACCTGTCAAAATTCCAGCATCCCAATCTCCACACCCTCAAGCTGACCATGTGCTTTCTCCACTTCCAGTGCTAGTAAGACGGTCCAGGCTCACTTCCCCAGTCCTTGACATTATCTTGGCCTCCCAAAAGGCTTCTACTAAGAAGGTCTACAAAAACAAGTGGAAAAGGTTTCCTGTATGGGCATCTAAAGAGAACATCAACCCCTTCTTGGTGCCTACTTCAGCCATCCTTCTTTTCCTCAGTACCCTTTTCAAAGAATGGGGCTAGTTTCCCTACCATTAAACTTCAGTTAGCTGCAATATCCAGTTTTTCTGCTGGAGACAAATCCTTCTGTGTCAACTTCCAGGTCATTTAAAGCCTTTTATAAAATAAATCTTCCTCCTTAGACCTCTAGTAAAAGACCCTTCTCCCCATTGGGACCTCATAGAGGTCCTTCCAGGGGCTGACTCAGAAACCCTTTGAACCAGCAAACAACTGACGGTTTCTTACTTTCTTGGAAAACCATCTTTGGTATCTATTACTTCTGTAAGAAGAATTTCTGAACTCCAGGCCTCATCAGCTAGGCTGCCTTGCATAATTTTTCATAAAGATAGGGTATCTCTATGAACTAACTGTTACTTGATGCCTAAAGTGGCTATGGAGACAGTTGCCATTTTTCTTTCCGAACTTTACTAATAAGGGCGAATATGTGCTGCATCTTGATGTTTATAGACACTACATTTCTATCTTCACAGAACAAAACAGTACAGGAAGTCTGATCAGCTTTTGTAGCTTCCCTCTAACTTCTTAGGTCAAGCAGTTTCCAAAATTACTTTGACCAAATGAATTACTGATTTGTATTTCACTAATTTATTCTCAGAAAGGTTTAGGATTGCCTTGACCTTCGAGACCTCACTCCATCAAATCTATGGCTACCTCATCTGCTTTTTCCTTGAGAGTTTCAATTGATATCTGTGCTGCAGCCAATTGTTCAAGAACTCATACCTTTGTTACACATTACAAATTGGACATCATCTCCAGAAGCAGGGCTTCCTTTAGTTCGACGGGGCTCTGGCATATCCTTCCTTGAGGGTCTCCCAAGAGTTACATAGCTGGGGACTCTGACTCAGTGAGGAAGAATAAAAAGGACAACATCAGATTTAAGTTTTGTACTTACCATAACTTGGCATCTTGTTGTCCATTTTCATTCATCCTCACCTTCCCTTCCAACCATCCTCCAGCCTTTTGTCATTCCTAGAAGAATCAAAATGTGCACAGTCACAGAAAAACTGATAAAAATAATAAAGCCTCTGCCACGACTGAAAAAATACAAGCAAATTAGTGTAAATCTTCTTTAATCACTGCTTTCATCAGCAAGACTTCATCAGAAATACAAAAAAAAATGCACACAACACAATATTTAAATACTCTCTACATAATTAAGTAACACTCCATTCAATTGATACAATAAAACAATTAACTACTTTTTTTTTTAAAAAAAAGCTTAATTATTTGCATATACCCTACGGTCTTTTAAAAACATTTGATGTTTATAGCATCATTTAATCCTGGCATTCTGTCTGCTTTCAAATTAATCTGCCATTTAGTCTCTCTGTTCCAAATAATTTTTGAAACTACCCCATCTCCAATTTAATATTCTTTGTAACAAAACAGAAAATAAAAATCTTTTAAAACCTTCACATTCAATACTATAGTTTCATAGTTTCATAGTTTAGTACTAGGCTATCTGCCCTGGGGCATTTGTAAGCCTAGCCATAGTGATGTGGCTTTTGCCACCCCATGAAATGGTACAAAAATGTACAGAATAAATTTAGAATACTGTGCCTCTGTCTAGTAGTGACACATTGAAGGTCCCCTTATATAATAGAATTAGTTTACTGTGCCCCTGTCTAGCAGTGACACAGATGTGACCCCTGGGGTAAACTTACGATCTCCCATCCGCTCATGATTTCTCTTGAAGAGAGTCAGTGAGGGGCTCTGCCTAATACGAACTGGGATCTTGTTCCAAAGCATGGGAAGCCTCTGGGTTATGAATTTATCCCTCCAGCATGTGCTATTCATACTTGTGCCGAGGTTTAAGTCTTTAGCTCTCGTGGTCCTGATGGATTTGGATTTTTTGAGGTGGAGCATGTCCATCAGATCCTGATTGGACATGGCCTTGTACGTTAGGCAGAGATCACCTCTGAGCAGGCAGTATACTACTGAATAGAGCTGAAGTTTCTTTAGTCTGGCAGAATAAGACATATGTTGGAGACCCTTGATCCTCTTGGTGAGGTACTTTTGTGGTCTCTCCAGCTGTTGCAAATGCCGGGTGAGGTACATACAAATGGGGCATTGTACTCAGTCATGGGTCTGATGAGGGAGGAATATAGGGGTACAATGACATCCTTGGATCTGGATGTGAATCCCTTCATGATGAGGTGTGCAAGGTAGAATGTTTTTCTAACCACTTTGGCAACATGGGTGTCAAATGAGAGGTCGCTGTCGACTTGGGTCCCTAGGTCTCGGATTACTTTTTCTGTACTCAGTGGGTTGCTGTCTATGTGATAATTTGTGGGTACTTTGTTTTTCCCAAAGGGGATGACTATACATTTTTTGGCATTTAGTTTAAGGCCGTGACTCCGGCACCAGTTGTCCGTTTCTGTGAGGCCTTTTTGTAGGATGTGTGTATCTGCTGGTGTATCGACTATGACGCCTAGTTTACAGTCATCTGCGAACTTTGTCAGCCACAGCCCTCCCATGTTTGCTTTACCATCTGAGAAATAAATGCCGAACAAGAGGGGTCCCAGGACAGATCCCTGTGGGACACAACTTGTGACTGGCTTTGAGTCTGGCATTGCTTCAGCGATTTTAACTTTATGGGTTCTGTCCTTTAGCCAGTTTGCAACCATCTAGTGACATAAGGGTTTACTTTTAAGCTGTTGATCTTATCTATGATGCCTGAGTGGGGTATTGTGTCGAAGGCCTTAGCCAAGTCCAGGTATGCTGTATGGACTGCTTTGCCCTCATCAATGGCTCTAGTGACTGTTTTGAAAAAGTCAACCAGGTTTAAAAGGCAGGATCTGCCCTTTACAAAGCCAAACTGGGTGGGGTCAAGTGTCTGTAGGTCCCCTATGTCTCTGTTTATGAGTTCCATAATGATTCTTTCCATAGCTTTGCAGACCAGGCTGGTTAAGCTTATGGGGCGGTAGTTTCCAGCGTCTGTAGAGGCACCCCCCTTGTGGAGTGGGACCACTGTTGCTGTACGCCAGTGTTCAGGTACATATCCCGAAGTAAGGCTAAGGTTAAATAGCATTTTTATGTGTGGGTTTAGCTCCTCTTGGAGTTCCCGTAACACTCAACCCGGGATACCGTCAGGTCCCATTGATGCTGTGTTTTTTGCTTTGTTTAGGGCGGTTCTCACTTGGACATCTGAGATGACAGGGAGATTACATTCAGCTGGGATAAGTATTTCTTCTTTTAGGGGTGAGGGAGGGGAGAAATTTGCACTGAACCGGTCAGCCAGAATGTTGGCAATATCTGTGGGTTCAGTGTATTTTTTTGATGTTGTGAACCAACTCTAAGCATATCTGAGGGTTTCCACCCAGGTTTCTAACATAGCTGAAGAAGGCTTTGTGGTTGTCTTTAGTGTCCTTAGCGATTTTTCTCTCAAAGTTGGCCTTGGATGTTTTTATGAGAGAACGTAGTTTTCTGCTAATGTTCATCAGAGATGTCTTCCCTTCATGGGATTTTGCTCTGACGTGCAGTAGCTTCCTTCTTTTGTTATACAATTTGTTTATGGCCGAGGTCCACCAGACAGGATGCTTACCTTTGGTGGAGAGGGACTTGGATTTATTTGGGCTTGCATGATCCATGCATTCTTGGAGATGTCCATAGAAAGCATTTGTGAAGGATTCGGCATTGTGGGATGTGGTATCCACTGGCACAGTGGGCTTAAAGGATACCATCTCAGTCTTAAGAACAGTGAAGTCTGCTTTAGAGAAGTTTTTCACTGTGGTCTTTTGTGCTGGGGGTGGAGGTGGGATATGTATATCCAGGGTTATTAGTTTGTGGTCAGATCTCACTAGTGAGGGGGTATACTTCTGGTGTGGAGCATTTTGTCCCCATGTTTGTGATGATCAGGTCTAGTATATTATCTCCCCTAGTGGGAGAGGTGACCAGTTGTTCCAGTGCATTTGAATTTATGAATTCCAGGAACCTTTGGGCCTAGGGTATTAGGGCTAGAATAATGTGCCCAATCTATGTTTGGGTAGTTGAAGTCTCCCAGTATGATGGTATTTTGTGATGCATTCATATCCTCCAATGTCTTCAGGAAGGCTGAGTGGGGTTCTTGAGATTGGGAGGGTGGTCTGTAACATGATACCAGTTGTACAGCAGTTTTGCCTATGGTTAGTTGCACCTGTATGGTCTCTGATGCTTCATGTGTTGCTACTAACCTGGAGGTGTGGGTGTCCTTGATGAATATGGACACCCCCCCTCCCTTTGTGGTTCAGCCTGGGTTTTGGGGTCAAAAAGCATGATACGAGGTATAGCCTGGTAGTGCTGGGGTGCTCTCAGGAGCCTTGAACCAGGTTTCAGTTACTGCACAGACGTCTATGTTCTCCATGCTGAGGAGTGCATCAAGTGCCTGCATCTTGAGATTTAGACTTCTGGCATTGAGCAACATTACCCTTAGTTTTTTTCCATTTTTGTTTTCTAAGGAGGTGGGTTTGTCTTTTGAGCCTTGCCTAAAAAAGGCACTATGGGGGTGGCAAGAGCCTTAGCCAATATCCAGAAGCCTAGTGGTGACAGGTGTAAGCCGTCCCTTGCGAAGCAGCGTGGCTTGTCCAACATGTCATCCCAGGCAGACAGACATTGGATCCCCTTAGAATGACACCAGTACTTGAGGCAATTGTTAAAGCTGCTTATCTTGTCTTTGTATTGTGGTATCATTCTTGGTGAGGGCAAGATGCTGCTCAGGGTCAGGGTCATACCAGCCTGGGCTACATAATCTGAGAGCTCCTCTATGTCTCTTTTCATGTAGTACAGGGAGGTACATCTCAGGTCATTCACACCAGCATGGACAATGACGGAGTCATATATGTACTTGCTTTGAAGTGACTTGAGTGCGTGTGTTATGTGGTGGATCCTAGCTCCCGATAGACAGCTCACAGTCACCCTCTCCTTGTTCAGCCTGGTCAGCGGGACATCAGTGTGTCTGACTATAGAGTCACCTATTACTAGTGTATCAGGCAAGGTGTTTGGCCTTAAGGGCTGTGATTGGTTGACACACTGATTTATTGAAGTATGTGTTGCATGTGTTTTGTTTTGAGGTGGTGGATTTTTGGATGTCTGCTTTGGGAGCCTCTGTTGTTTTGGTAAGTTTTTTTATTAGAGCCTCCGAGTATGTCTTTGTGTTTTATGTGTTTGGCTTGCAGTTGTGGTAGGTCTATGTGGGACTGGGATTTTTGTGTGTGTGGTTACCATCTCCTCCTGTCTGGTCATGCCAGCCCTGTGTTGAGAGAGTTCAGCCTCCAGTTTGGCTATATAGTTGCATCTCTCACAAGTATTTGTGTTTGTTGGGAGGAGGAGAGGGTTGTCTGTGTACATGAGACAATTGTAGCATTGTCTCAAGATACCCAGATTGACCAGCTGAACTGGAGAGGACGCCAGTAATCTACCACTCGACATGCTAGAACAGTATAAGGGAGTGCTGTACCTTTAAGGGAAATGGATATTCACAGGGGTGGTAAGTAGATGTAGTGCTTTACTTAGTACGAGAGTGCTTACTTAGTAGAGAAGTATTGAGATCAAGTGCTAGGCTGATAATATAGTGAGTAGTCTGATTATACTAAGAGTAGAGCTTCCTTAAGGGAAAATTTGAAGAGCAGACCTGGCAGAGCCAGAAGAAGTTTAACCTTGTTTAACCAGTGCTGCGCTATGCGCACAACCGCACAAAAACGCCCAGAGGCGGATTTTAATCAGTGAACTACAAAAGAGCTAGAAATGGTCCAAAACAACCAATTACTACAGCTTCTTGTGCTGAGGTCACTTCCTATAGGGACAGGTAGGCTGCTCAAGGCTCCCCACTCCCACTGGTGAGCAAAGAAACTTCCTTCTATCCAAGTAAGGTAATGGACAACACAGGAACTACACCACAGCCCAGAATACAGCAATGCCTGTAAACTGGTCTAAACTAGTCAAGGGGAGGCGGGAAAACAAGGATTATTTTTTTGATAGAAACACACAGAAAATGCAGAAACAGTGATAAATCAGTTACACAGGCTAGCACACTTTAGTGGGCAGCCTCCACAGTTAAATTAAACAAACAAACAAACTTTCGATCAAATTCGACTAAAATGTAACTTTAAGTGCAGATTTTAAAATAATGCAGCAAACAGTTAAAAAACAGTTCAAGCTAGTTCAGGGTAAGCTACAGAAGCTATTCCAAGTGAAAAAAAAGCAAAGATACTTAAATCCAGAAAGTAGTTGTTAAGACTATAATCATTTCTATATATAAATTTTGGTCTTAGTCTCTGTCCATAACATATTTCAATTGTTCATCCAGTAAACTTTCATCATACCCACGGTCTATAAACATTCTTTTAATAAAAGAAAATTCTTCTTCTAGAGAATGATCTTCACTAGTCATTCTACTAGCTCTGATAAACTGCCCTTTAGGAATGTTATTTTAATGAACTTTGGATGTTGACTTGAATAGTGTAACTATTCGTGAAAGTAGTTTTCCTATGGATACGACTAACAGATTTGTTAATAACTGTGTCCCACATCCAAATAATTAATGGACAAACCAACTTCTCCAATGGTAAATTTTAAAAATGAAGAAGATGCATTCAGTTGGTCAGCAAAACACTTGACTTGTCCTGGCCCTCCTTCTATAATAAATACCAAGTCATCAATGAATCTCTTGTAAAATGGAACATGAAAGGTGTCTAATAAACTATTCAAAAACATGATATTCCCACCATCCCATGACTACATTAGCAAAAGATGGGGCTGCTGGAGAACCCATTGCTATGCCTTGAACTTGTTTATAATACTTATTAAATAAAAAGCAATGATTATTCAAAATAATATCTAATAATTCACAATAAAAATTAATAACAGTATTGCCAATTTTATTAAAATGACTTTAATAGGCTCTAACATACTCTATGCCTGAATCATGGTGTACAAGTGTACAACAAAACAACATCTAACATAAACATATGTCTACTACAATCCAATGTCACAACATTATTAAACATTCTTATACTCTGTAAAAAAAAAAATTCCAGGAGTCCTTCAAAAAGGACTCCATACTTGAAACAATAGGTCTACCATAATAGAAATGCCTTCTGTCACATAATTGGGGGCCAAAATGATGTGCCGAAATGTGGGGTCTAACAAGCTCTTATGAGCTTTCAGAATACCAAACAAGACACCAATTTTAGGATATTCAATATTACAAAAATTATACATAATGTCATCACCAGACATAAAGCTGTCATAAAGAAAACTTGAAATATATCTGTAACATTTGTGAATTTCACCAATTTCAACTCTTTTATATTCAAGCTCATTATTTAACATGTTCTCTGTTTTTGTAATATACTGATATTGATCCATAATTACCACCATACCCCCTTGCCACTTTAAATGACCCTAATATTTTTCTTTTAGTGTGAATAATAGATCCAAAAGTAGAAAGTTAGGCATGCATAAGTGTCATGCATGCAATATGTGCAGATATATTTTAGAGGGGCCATATATTGATTTGTCCCACATTTCCCGTACTATTCCTGTTAAAGGATTTTTTTACTTGTAAATGTCAGGGAGTAGTCTACATAGCGGTCTGCAGTCACTGCCAAACATTTTATGTAGGCATGACCACTAGACATTTATACATTAGGATTAGAGAACATATGGACTGCATAAAAAGGAAATAAGTAAAAATGCACTTTATAGACATAGTATTGAATGTGAAGGTTTTAAACAATTTTTATTTTCTGTTTTGGAACAAGGAATATTAAGTTTGAGAGGGGAAAGTTTCAAAAATTATTTGGAACAGAGAGAGACTAAATGGCAAATTAGTTTGAAAGCAGACAGAATGCCAGGATTAAATGATATTATAAACATCAAATGTTTTTAAAAGACCGCAGAGTATATGCAAAGAACTCATTATGCTGTTTTTTTTTTAAAAAAAAAACTTAGTTTGTTTTATTGTGTCAATTGAATGGATTGTTACTTAATTATGTAGAGAGTATTTAAATAGTGTGTTGTGTGCATTTTTTTGTATTTCTGATGAAGTCTTGCTGATGAAAGCAGTGGTTAAGGAAGATGTCCGTTAATTTGCTGGTATTTTTTAAGTTGTGGCCTGCGGTGGTGGTGCTGCGGTAGCATTGTCGCCTCACAGTAAGACTCTGTCCGGTTCGATTCTCAGCTAGAGCGTCTTCTGCATGGAGACATGCGTGAATGGGCGTACCTTCGTTGAAGGTTGTGCATCAGGGCTGGTAACTCGGCATGTAAAAATCAACTACAAATCATTAGCGGACCGGACTTCCGTTGTGGCGACCCCTAACCAGGAAAAGCCGAAAGACACAACAAGACGCAACACAACAATTTTTTCAGTCGTGGCAGAGGTTTTAGTATTTTTATTTCTAGAAGGATCTTTGGATGGTTTTCTAACACAACTTGTTCCAGGCTTGAGCTTTAGTTTTTATTCTGTCTGTCTTGCCTCTGTAATCCAATGGTCAGAATGGCAGCAAACTCAGTCTGAGGAGTTGGGGATGGTATAGAGCATGAGTAGAGGGAGGAGCTTAAGACTAGGATCCAAGTCTGGTAAAATGAGGCTGAGTTGCATCCAAGGGTCAGATCTGTAACCCATCATGAGGAAGAATGAAAATGGACAACCCATATTGCCTAGTTATGGTTAGTACTTAACTTCAGATTCAAAATATTAGCTTCAGGTTTTCTCTCAAATGCGTTATCTAATTTCATTTTCACAGCATTTTACAAAAGGGAACCCAGACGGATAGTTAACAAGCATAAAATGAGATAATGTATGACATGAAACTCGTATGCTTCATTATTCAAAAGAAACTTATTTTTTTGATTCACATTTCTGCAAAGGAACTTAACTCATATGAAGTTGCTCCTTTATTTGTTTTGGTGTTTTATTGAATTAAATATTATTGGGGGGAGCTATTTTATATTTTTTATGAATAAATGAGTGACCATCTTAAACTTGCTTTTATTTATGTACTTCCAAAAATGCATCCATATGTGGTAACAGTTCTGTAAAAGGGTAGCACCCTGTACGCGGATTTTAACTGAACTTGCCTTGCTACATATAAAGAAATGTTTTTGAAATCTGTATCATCATTGCCAACATATACAAAAGATACAACCTCTTGCATTATATATGGGACCATATATATTTTTTTTAATATTGATTTATTGATATTGATGTTAAACTGTTGCATGCTTTCCTTCCAAAAGTGCATGGTTTGGATGCCCTGAAGTGTTTTTTTTTTAATATAATTATGCCAATGTTTCAGCAGCAAGAATAGAGAGAGACAAATTGTATCTGAATTTGTGTTGGTAGTAATCTTGTATATTTTCTACAGTGCTGGCAACAATTTCCCCAGTATATGCTAATGTTTTTATGGTGAGGTTGGAAAATTAGTTTATGTATCAGCTTTATTTGGAATAGTCTTCATGATGGAGCATTTGTGTATGTCTGATACTAGTTGTATATTTAAAAGATCAGTATCGTATGTGGTTTGAGTTTTGGATATATGGTCACATAAGAATGGATGCATGTTCATCTGTCCTATTTAGGAAACTAAGCTGTCTTTTTAAGGGTAAATAGTTGCCTACCTGCATGTGTGATGAATGATGTGAAGGAGATTAGTTTGTAAGAGTGGTGGGCATATGACAGATAATCAAGATTGAATCAAATATTTGTAACTGAATCTAGTGTTTTGGATGAAACATTGTAACAACACCATACAGGTAAGGCAAGAACAAGAAGGTTTAGATAGCAGTACATTGGCGGGAGTTGGATAAGGTGTTTTGAAGGTATATTTAAACAGAGAATATCATTTAAAAGCTTAGAGAGAGACTGTTTCCCTTGTGCATAAATTGTTAATCACAGAGCACCGAAGTGGTATTTACATAGGGATGACAAGGACATGTTCAGCAGTGCTGTGAGATCATCCAGAATTTGTTTATAAAAGGAAAGCTTGCATATTTTGCTCAGTGCAGAAAAAGTGAATTTTCCTGTTAAACAGAAAATGTAAAGCTTGTAGGATATGCATTTTGATAGAGCAGATGTGTTATTGTACTTGGAATGCTGACTTAGATACACGGATATGATTGCTTTATTACACTTTGTTGATCAAACTGGCATTCCTGAACAGTGCCCATATCCAAACTGAACCTAGGGAGAAAAGCTAAGTAAAGATGTACAGTTCAGCAATATTAAGCAAATGGATTTTTTGACAACTAAAATTGAATGCTAGAATTTTCATCACGTATTCAAAAATATTAAAACTAATTACATATGACGATTCTGATAGGAGGAAATAAGAGGCAGGGCTCCCAAAGGAATCAAAACTCTTGATGGGGGTCAGTACAGTATGTGCATAGAGTGGTAGTAAAACATACATTGTTTAAAGTGTATGTGACAAAGTGCATAAGGAACTTGATATCAACATCAACCAAACGTATGGAAAGGCTATCTGAGAAAAGTGTCTGGAATACATTTAATGTAAAATGCAAGATTTTTAAAAATACCAAGCTTTGCAGTGTGACTTGTGTGCTTTAATGTAGCTTTAAATGGGGACTGACTTGTATGATCAGGAATCCAGGTCCAAATTGTATTCAGTGCTTGTTCTACAAATGTGATGAAAGTCCTTCCCCATAAGCTTAGCACGAGGAACATAAATGTATACATATTTTGGCTAATTTGCACTTCCTTATTTTTATTAATAAATTACTTAAATCATTAGTTACATAAATTCATTCATTCATTATCTTGTTACATGTTTCATCCAATTCAGGGTTATGCAGGAGTCAGTCCATCTTGAAGTTGGTGCACATAAGACAAAAAAAAAAGTCCTGGATGGGATGCCATACAAACTAGTGGCATATAACAGATTCAGCTGTAGGCAGTTTCAGGAGTTACTAACTCATTAATGGCATATCTCTGGGATGTGGGAGGAAATCTGATGAAAGTCCATATGGACACACTTGAAGTCATACTGACTCTACGTAAAATGTATCCAGCTGAATACCAAACTACAGAAGCAAGCACTGTAACACAGCAGTGCTAATGGCTGTACTACTGTACCACTGTAACACAGCAGTGCCAATGGCTGTACTACTGTGCCACTGTAACATAGCAGTGCTAATATCTGTACTACTGTCCCACGGTAACACAGCAGTGCTAATGGCTATACTACTGTGCCACTGTAACATAGCAGTGCTAATGGCTGTACTACTGTACCACTGTAACATAGCAGTGCTAATGGCTGTACCACTGTAACATAGCAGTGCTAATGGCTGTACCACTGTAACATAGCAGTGCTAATGGCTGTACTACTGTACCACTGTAATGCAGCAGTGCTAATGGCTGTACCACTGTAACATAGCAGTGCTAATGGCTGTACTACTGTAACATAGCAGTGCTAATGGCTGTACCACTGTAACATAGCAGTGCTAATGGCTGTACCACTGTAACATAGCAGTGCTAATGGCTGTACCACTGTAACATAGCAGTGCTAATGGCTGTACTACTGTACCACTGTAACATAGCAGTGCTAATGGCTGTACCACTGTAACATAGCAGTGCTAATGGCTGTACTACTGTACCACTGTAACATAGCAGTGCTAATGGCTGTACCACTGTAACATAGCAGTGCTAATGGCTGTACCACTGTAACATAGCAGTGCTAATGGCTGTACCACTGTAACATAGCAGTGCTAATGGCTGTACTACTGTACCACTGTAATGCAGCAGTGCTAATGGCTGTACCACTGTAACATAGCAGTGCTAATGGCTGTACTACTGTACCACTGTAACATAGTACTAATGGCTGTCCTACTGCATCTCTGTGCCTTGTTTTATAAGGTGTGCAATTTGACTTTTTTCCATTTACAGCTGTTACAAGCATGTGATTTGCATCTTTTTGTAGAGAAAATAAATCTGATTTAAATGCTTTGTCCTAGAAATACACTAAGTTTTCGCATTTTTAAATGTTCTTAATGTTGTCATAATCTTGCTTTTTTGTGGTACCTGTAAAACATCATTTCACCATCTGTACTAGTGACGATTTCATGGTGCCATCTTCAGAGAATTGATTTACTACTCTACAGTCATCAGTATCTGAAATGAAAATGCAAAGATCGACTGGAAAAGTATGGAGGGCTGAGATACTGTATTGGTAATGTTTCTATGGCTAACTCCATGTACACTATCATTTTTTAACCAGCTGTGGTTAAGTTTGTGAATTAGTTCTGTTTTTTTGTGAAATATTTTCCCTTTGGTTGTGACAGCAAATTTATCTGTTGTGGTCAGTGTATTACCCTGTTAAAGAAACTGAAATATGTTTTTCTTTTTTTATTCCTTAGTGCAAGATTTTACATCAGATTGGCAACTGTATATTTGTGTTTTGTAATTTGAGTTGCTGTGTGTGTCACTACTCTTAATTAAGCCCAACTTTCCAACCTCTTCAGATTCTGTTCAAAGGCTTTGTTGATGTCAACACAAATAGCTTTCAATGTGTATTCTGTACCAGTTTTCCTGTGACCTGTTCTTAGCACTGGATCTGGCTGCTGCTAGGCTAATATACCCTGCCTTTGTATATTATACACATTGGTACATCTATACGTTTAACATAGCAGTACAGATAGTGCTATCTCTTACTTCTAACAATTTACAGCTCCCTACTATTGCATACTGATAACAAAATATCATGTTTTTTCAGTTCCCTTCCATAAAAGTATTGATGTTATGTGATCCTATCTCGCCTACATTCTGTACTGATGGGTTCGGAGCCGATCCTCGGCTCCGACTCTGCACGCTATACTATAGGTTTATAGGTTCATAGGTTTATACTAGGCTATCTGCCCTAAGGCATTTATAAGCCTAGCCCAAATTTTTGTGGCTTACGCCACCCCTTATATGAAAAAATACTGTGCCCATTAGTTTGTTGTGCCTCTGTCCAGCAGTGACACAGAGATGATTCCCGAGGTAAACCTACGATCTCCCATCCACAGGTCTAGATTTCTCTTGAACAGAGTCAGCGAGGTGCTCTGCCTCACATGGACTGGGATTTTATTCCACAGCATAATGAGTGATAAATCTATCCCTCCAGCACGTCCTATTTATATCCGTGCTAAGGTTTAAGTTGCTTGCTCTAGTGGTTTTGGTGGATTTGGATTTTTTGAGGTGGAGCATGTCCATTAATTCCGGGTTGGACATGGCCTTGTATGTCAGGCACATGTCACCTCTGAGCAGACGGTATGCAACTGAATAGAGCTGGAGTTTCTTCAATCTGGCAGCATATGACAGATTTTGGAGTCCCTTTATCCTTTTGGTGAGGAACTTTTGGGGTCTCTCCAATTGCTGCAGATGTCTGGTGAGATACATCCCGAATGGGGCATTGTACTCATCATTGGTCTGATAAGTGAAGAGTACAGGGGAACAATGACCTCACTAGATCTGGATGTGAATCCCTTCATGATCAGGTGGGCAATGTAGAAGGTCTTTCTAACCACTTTAGCAATGTGAGTGTCAAAAGAAAGGCCACTGTCAACCTGGGTCCCCAGGTCCCTGATAACCTCTTCTGTGCTTAGTGGATTGCCACCTATATGGTAGCTTGGGGTTACCTTGTTTTTCCTGAAGGGTATGACTATACATTGTTTGGCGTTTAACTTCAGGCCATGGCTCTGGCACCAGCTATCTGTTTCTGTGAGTCCCTTCTGAAGGATATCCGTGTCCGATGCACTTTCCACTATGGCGCCCAGTTTGCAGTCGTCTGCAAACTTTGTCAGCCAAAGTCCTCCCATGTTGGCCTGTACTTCTGAGAAGTAGATGCCAAACAATAGGGGGGCAAGGACCGAGCCCTGTGGGACACCACTTGTGACCGGCTTGGAGTCTGACACAGCGCCAGTAACTCTAACCCTGTGGGTTCTGTCCTTAAGCCAGTTTGCAACCCATCTTGTGACATATGGGTTTACATTTAAGCTGGTAAGTTTTTCTACAATACCCGAGTGGGGTATTGTGTCGAAAGCCTTGCAAGGTCAAGGTAGGCTGTATGGACTGCCTTTCCTCATCAATGGCCTTGGTGACTGTTTCAAGAAGTCGACCAAGTTCAAAAGGCATGATCTTCCCTTGACAAAGCCAAACTGGGTCGGGTCCAATGTCTGCAAGTCCCCTATATCTTTGTTTATGACATCCATTATGATCCTCTCCATAGCTTTGCAGACTAGACTTGTTAAGCTTATGGGGCGGTAATTACCAGGGTCCATAGAGGCGCCGCCTTTGTGGAGTGGGACCACAGTTGCCGTACGCCACTCCTTGGGCACGTATCCTGTGGTAAGGCTGAGATTAAACAGCTGCCTTATGTGCGGGTTTAATTCCTCATTTAGCTCGTGTAGCACACAGCCAGGGACACCATCCGGTCCCATTGATGCTGTGTTTTTAGCTTTAGAGAGAGCAGCTTTCACCTGCGCATTTGAGATGTCCGGGAGGCTGCACTCGGCTGGGATAGTTATCTCTCCTTTAGGGGGGTGAAGTTTGCACTGAACCTGTCTGCCAGTATGTTGGCAATGTCTGTGGGTTCAGTGATTTTTGTATCATTTTGGACTAATTCTGAGCATATCTGGGAGTTTCCACCCAGGTTCCTAACATAGCGGAAAAAGGCCTTATGATTGTCCTTTGAATCCATGGCAATTTTTCTCTCAAAATTGGCCTTAGTTGATTTTATGAGTGCTCGTATTTTTTTACTAATAATGATCAGGGGTGACTTCCCTTTTATGGATTTTGTTCTATCATGTAATAGCTTTCTCCTCTTATTGTAAAGTTTGTTAATGGCTGGGGTCCACCAGACTGGACGTTTGCCCTTTGTGGAAAGAGTCTTGGTTTTATTTGGGATTGCCTGATCCATGCAGTCCTGGAGGTGTTCATAGAAGGCATTTGTAAGGGCTTCCGCAGCTTGGGTTGTGGTTTCCACTGGCTCAGGGGCCTTGAAGGATACCACACCAGTCTTGAGTAGTGTGAAGTTTGCTTTAGAGAAGTTCTTCACTATGGTCTTTTTTGTTTGGGGTGGGCGCAGGATGTGGATTTCCACTGAGATTAGTTTATGATCAGATCTCACCAATGAGGGATATACTTCGGTGTGGAGCATTTTGTCCCCATGTTTGTGACAATGAGATCTAGTATATTTTCTCCTCTCGTGGGAACAGTGACTAGCTGTTCCATGGCATTTGAATTTATGAACTCCAGGAACCATTGGGCTAGAAAGTTAGGGCTTGAGTAATGTTCCCAGTCTATATTCGGGTAGTTGAAGTCACCCAATATGATGGTGTTTGGAGATACATTTATACCCTCCAGTGTCTTCAGGAAGGCTGTGTGGGGTTCCTGAGTTTGAGAGGGTGGCCTGTAGCATGCTACAATTTGTAGAGCAGTTTTGCCTATGGTTAGTTGCACCTGGATGGTTTCCGAAGCTTCGTGCGTTGCCACCAACCTGGAGGTGTGGGTATGAATATGGATACACCCCCTCCTTTTGTGTTGTGATCCGGGTTTTGGGGCCGGAACGCATGATATGAGGTAAAACCTAATAGTGCCGGGGTGCTCTCAGGAGCCTTGAACCAGGTTTCAGTTACAGCACAGACATCGATGTTCTCCAAGTCTCTAATTGGCTGAGCTATTCTATATCCCAGGATGCACCACCACCAATTCCCCAGATCTCGTTTGCCGCTTACAAAGCAAAGACATGGTCTCGAGCTTGGCTGAGCTAAGTGCTTTCTTTATAAGAATTTTCTATCAGGAATTTTCTTAAATTTAACCAAAAGCTGTTTTAACGGCTATCGTTGTGTATGAGTGAGTTTTCTGATTATTTTTGTGGTAAAATTGTCTTTCAGGGTAAGGTTTCTGTTTAAGTTAGAGGGGCCTTCCCCTCGTGTGTGAGTGAGCCTTTTTGTGTGCGTTTTGTGAGGTGGTCAAGTACCTGTTTTTAGTTAGAGGGTTCTTGGCCCTCCTGTTGTGTGACCCTTAATCTCTTTTACTGTAAAGTGAAATTGTTCTGGGTTAGATACATTTCTTTCCTGTGTTTTTCTAACTGTTTAGCATTGTGTCAAAAGAGCACAGACCCTCAGGGTTTAAAAAATGCACAAGATGCAGCTACAAGATGTCCATAACGGATGATCACTCCCTATGCGTGTACTGTTTAGGACCCAAACACCTTCAGGAGTCTTGTAGCGTGTGTCACGCTTTTTCCTCTCGAGTCCTCCAAGAGAGGAAAAATAAATTGATACTAAAAGGACTTATCAAACCTACTTTTGAAGAGGCCTTATCTTCCTCTTCTTCTCCCTCAAAGAAAAAGAAATAGTCGGCTCCGACCAGTCCGTCGGAACCGACCACCAAGAAATCTCAGCAGGCTTCTCCATCGGCTCCACGGACTTAGGAGCCGAGGGCGGAACGGTCTGCCTCGATGTCTCCAGCCTCGACTCCTCTGGCTTCGGAGCCGATGGCTGGAGCTTCGAGAGGTGGGTCACCTTCATCGGCTCCGCTGATTTCGGAGCCGATGAGGGTTGTCCGCTCAGACTCTTCCCCTTCGTCGCCGAAGACCTCTTCGGCACCGAGGGAAATTATAATGGAGTCTCCTTCAGCACAGATTTTGATCGAGACAATTCGGAGCTGGTCCCCCAGTCCTTCAGAGCCGGTGGAGAAGTCTCCTCGGACCCGTTCGATCTCCTCCTGGTCTTCCAAGATGTCGGATTCGGACATTGACAGGGTGCTCCAAAGGCTGTTTCAGTCTCCAGTCTTCCAAAAGTTAGTTTCGGCTCCAGCCCAGTCGGCTTCGGAGCCGATGGTCCACCCTTTAGCCTTGGTTCCTCCTCCAACAGCCTCGGCACCATTGGAGTCGGTGCTGGTGGAGCCGATGGAGGTGTCCGGGTCGGCTCCGACCCTTACTCCTACTCCGGCCTTCGGGTTGGAGTTCGGTACACGGACCTCTTCGGTCGGCCCCGGGGGTGACGCTTCGGGACCGATGTTTTCGGTTCCGAGCCTCTCTCTCGGTGCGTCGGCTGCGGGAGTGCCGTCTGCTGTTATGGCTTTGGGGGTCGGACCTTCCCAGGATTCTGGGGGTCCAGCCTTTAGAGCCATGAGGAGTGCTTTGGCCAAATCTTCTTTGGCTACCTCCACCGTCTCCCCGGCACCTTCCCTAGGCACAGAGACTGGGTCCTTTTGTCCCCCTCTTCCTGGAGGTCCCTCTGAAGAGTCTTCGGAGGAACCCCCAAGAAAAAAACAGTGCAAGAGGAAGCACGTCGACTCCCCTGACGAGTCTATCATCTCCGACACCGATCTTGATGATGCGGAAGGGTCCCCCAAGTCGTCCTCTGATGATGTCTCCTTTGCGGACATCCTGGAAGTCCTCAAACAACGAGGCGGCTGGCAGACCAAATCCCCTTCCTCTGACGAGTCAGTGTTCCTCAAGGCCTTCGGGGCTCAGCCCTCCGCCTCCTGGGTGTCTCCACCCTTCGATGAGCTCCTGGATTTGATCTCTCGAAGGGCGTGGGAACATCCAGATTCTTTGGAACCAGTGCCTGCTCGCCCTAACAAATTTTTGCCAGCGCCCCCGGAAAAGGAATTTCTCACCAAGGGTGTGGCTGTAGATGCTAT
Source organism: Protopterus annectens (assembly GCF_019279795.1). Classification (NCBI taxonomy): domain Eukaryota; kingdom Metazoa; phylum Chordata; order Ceratodontiformes; family Protopteridae; genus Protopterus; species Protopterus annectens. Next base: position 85,955,593 of record NC_056725.1, read on the forward strand.
GGTGGTGGCATCTGCTACCCAGCAAGATGTGGCAGAGGCTTCGACGTCCATCCATCCTTCTAATAAGGAGTCTAGGAGCATGGACCAGTACGGGAAGTGCACCCTTACTTCAGCAGCCTTTACCTTAAGGTCTCTGAATTACCTCACGCACTTCACTAGACTTCAGAGGGATCTGATCAAGGAACTCTCAGATACCCTCTCTGGTAACCTACCTGAGCAGTTGGCCCAGATGGTTAGCTCTCAGTTGGCTACTCTATCGTCGATATCGAACTCGTCCATGAGGCTCATTTCGTATGCAGCCGAGGGGGCGAGTAGAGCGGCGGGTACGGGTGTTGCTCTACGGAGACAAGCCTGGCTCTGCCTGTGTCATTTTGCGGAGGCCTTCAAGTCTTCCTTTGCCGATGCTCCCTTTGATGTGTCCTCTTTGTTTGGACCCAAGGTAAAGGACACCTTGACCCGCTGTGAACAAGAGGGTAAGATTTTGACTTCCATAGGGGCACGGTTTTCCTCTTCCTTTCGGCCTTATCCCAAGGCTAAAAGAGGAGGGAAAATGTGGTTCTGTAAATCTCAGAAGAATTAACCCTCACAGCAGGACGATCCCCCTTCTAGAGGCAGAGGAGGGGGAAATTTTTCAGGAAGACACCGTCCCAGAGGCGGCAGAGGCCCCCGCAACACTGGAGACCATGAGTCCTTTCGTGGCTCTTCAACCTCTCAGCATCCCTGAAGGATTGCCTGACTGCGCAGCTCTGGAGCCAGTCAGGGGTCGTTTTTCGAGGCACCTAAAGGCCTGGGAGAGTATCACTCAGGACCGATGGGTGCTCTGAATCATCGCCAGAGGTTACGTCATCCCCTTTTCACACCCCCCCTCCATCCAGGAAAATCCCGGACCCGCCACCCAGTCAGCGGGATATTGCATCCATCGAAATTTCAAAGCTGCTTCAAAAAGGAGTCATCCAACTGGTCTCCGTAGACCAGACCGGATTAGGGACTTACTCAAAATTCTTTTTGGTGCCAAAAAAGACCGGGGACTTGAGGCCCATTTTGGATCTCAGCAACCTGAATTGATCAGTCAAGAAGTCCATGTTCCGGATGGTCACCTTACAATCCATTTTCCCGCTACTGGAGAAAGGTGTTTAGATGTGCTCCATAGATCTCAAGGACGCCTATTATCACATTCTGGTAGATCAGGCGTCCAGGAGACATCTGCGCTTCAGCCTGGGAGACAGTCATTTCCAGTTCTGCGCACTGCCCTTTGGTCTCACCACAGCCCCCAGGGTGTTCACCAAATGTTTGGCGGTGGTGACTGCTCACCTGAGAGGAGTCTAGGATTCCAGGTGTTTCCGTATCTAGACGACTGGCTCCTAACTGCCACCTCCAGGCATCTACTATTACAGAATCTAGCAGCCACGATATCTCTAGGCACCTCCCTAGGAATCACCTTCAGTTGGGCAAAGTCTGTGTTGCTGCCATCTCAGCATATACGGTTTATCGGGGTAGAGATAGACTCAAAGCAAATGCGAGTCTATCTTCCTACAGAGAGAATAGAAACATTACAATCTAAAGTCCGAGCGTTGCTCCTCAAACGCCGAGCCCCAGCAAGGATGGTACTACAACTGCTGGGTTCCATGTCGGCTACCGTTCTCCTGGTGCCCTTAGCAAGATTGCACATGAGGATTCTCCAGTGGCTCCTGTCGGTCCAGTGGTCGTATCAGGAACTTCCTCTCAGTCACCACATTATAATCATGGAGACGTGCAAACAGGACCTCCGTTGGTGGCTTCTCTCCTCCAACCTGGATCAGGGGCGACCCTTCGTTCCTCCTCCTCCAGTGGCCACTTTGACTACGGACGCCTCCCAGATGGGGTGGGGGGGACATTACCTGGGCAGGTCAGTTCAAGGAGAGTGGCACCCCGACAAGAGTTCCCTACACATCAACATACTGGAAATGAGGGCGGTGCTTCTATCGCTTCAAGCACTACACAGCTACCTCCTGCAGGGTATGATTGCCGTTCAGTCCAACAACATGTCTGTAGTCTGGTACCTGAACAAGCAGGGAGGGACCAGGTCCTACCCTCTTTGCAGAGAGGCCATGAAAGTATGGAATTGGGCTGTTGCAACCAACCGTTCCTTGGTAGCAACACACATTCCAGGGAGATCCAATGTGATAGCCGACAGACTGAGCAGAACCATTCTCTCCCCGCACGAGTGGTCTCTGAACGACAGAGTAGCATCTCAGATCTTCAGAAGATGGGGAACTCCTTGTTGCGACCTCTTTGCAACTCCCCTCAACACGAAATGTCCACAGTTCTTTTCTCTTACCCCGGTTCCGGGGGGGTTTCCCAAGGACGCCCTAGTCCAAACTTGGCCCACCGGCTTACTGTACCCCTTTCCACCGGTTCCCCTTCTCCCCAGGGTGATCCAGAAGGTGATTCACTTGCAGTGCAAGATGATTTTAGTTGCCCCATACTGGCCTCGTCAAGTCTGGCTGCCATTTCTTCGGAAATACGCACTGGACGGTCCATGGTTCCTGGACCAGGTTCCAGATCTCTTGATCCACCAGTCGGGACAGCTTCACCAGTCCCTTCACTCACTGAAGTTAACAGCTTGGCTCCTCCACTTCCGACTATAGTCAGGAACCAAGCTTTGGACTCAGAAGTTATACATATCTTGTCCTCGGCCCACAAGAATTCGACTAAGAAGATGTATAATAGTAAATGGAAGAGATTCGCCATTTGGGCCCAACTCCAGGGATTAGTTCCCGTTACTGCCCCGGTGGCGGACATTTTGAAATTCTTAGCTTCCCTATTCAATCAAGGTTCTTCGGTCTCCACCATTAAGGTTCAATTAGCAGCTATTTCTAATTTTCATGAAAGTATAGACCCACCTTTGATGAGCAATAAGTTGTGTAAAGTCTTTATGAAAGGTGCTGGGCTGCTACATCCTCCAGTTTCTCATCCTGCTCCACCATGGGATCTCAGTTTCATATTAGGTGCCTTGACCTCTTCCCCCTTCGAACCGGCTTCTTTCCTGGAAGACTGCTTTTTTGGTGGCAATTGCATCAGCCAGAAGAGTTTCGGAACTTCAAGCCCTATGTGTCAAACCGCCGTACTTGGTTTTTCATAAGGATAGAGTATCCCTTAGGCCTAATCCATCTTTTGTTCCCAAAGTTTGTTCTAGTTTCTGTCTTCAACAGTCTTTGGAACTTCCAGTTTTCTTCCCCAATTACTCAGACAGAGCAGAATATATCTTCCACTCATTGGATGTCCACAGACAATTGCGTTTCTACTTAGATAGGACGCACCAAACACGGAAAACAGATCAGTTGTTTGTGTCCTTTTCAGACAATAAATTAGGCAAAGCCGTCCCAAAGGTCACTATTGCCAAGTGGATCAGAGACTGTATCAGTCATATTTATTTTCTTTCTAATAGAGAGCTTACAACCACTGTGAAAGCTCATTCTACAAGGGCTATGGCTACTTCAACAGCTTTTCATTCTAAGCTTGCCATTAGTGACATTTGTGCTGCGGCTACCTGGTCCTCTCCTCACACCTTTATTTCTCATTACAAATTGGATGTGGCATCTCGGGGGCGAGCTTCCTTCGGTTCCACAGTTCTCAGGAGTGTTTTCCAGTGAGCCACCCAGGAATCAGGTGCTAGGGATGCTGTCCCATCAGTACAGAATGTAGGCGAGATAGGATCACATAACATCTTTTAGTTATGTACTTACCATAACTTTAGATGTATGGGATCCATCTCGCCTACATTCCTAATACCCACCCTCCTTCCCCCTGCCTTGGAGATCAGAAGAGACCGGACGGTTCAAGTTCGACCGTTTCATCTGGAAACATCTGGCAATGTTATATCAGCAGTGCATGTGTGGTTGCATGTGTGCAGACAAACAAGATCTGGGGAATTGGTGGTGGTGCATCCTGGGATATAGAATAGCTCAGCCAATTAGAGACTTCGCTCTGTAGTATAGCGTGCAGAGTCAGAGCCGAGGATCGGCTCCGAACCCATCAGTACAGAATGTAGGCGAGATGGATCCCAAACATCTAAAGTTATGGTAAGTACATAACTAAAAGTTATAGGCTACTAGCTGTTAGCAGATTCTATTGATAATGATTGTAATTATGTCTCTTATTGTCTTTTCTTCAGTTGCTTGTGGTTCTTGACATTGTGTGATTTGATCAGTATGTTTTACGTAATTTAGTTCCAGGGGTTTTTTTTTTTTTTTAATTGCCATCCCTAAAAAATCTACTATTTCTACTTTGAGGCTTGCATGCTGTCATGTGTGTGTATGATATAAATTCGATACAATAAGAGGAATTCATTTTGCAACTTTTGTAATTATTAATTATAATAATTTGGTGAAAATGCTCTTCTTTAACAGAAGTTAGCTTCTTAACAATTTTTATTCAGCTATGGTTATCGTGGACGAGACTGCCGCTCCAACTTGTACCTTCTACCCACAGGAGAAATTGTGTACTTTACTGCATCCGTTGTAGTCCTATACAATGTAGAAGAACAGCATCAGAGGCACTACCTTGGGCATAATGATGACATTAAATGGTGAGTCCCCAAGCACAGGTTTGCTTTCTATCATTTCAGGGTAGTCATAACTCAAGTTCTCGTAGGTTAACCTGTACATACCAAGATTCACCTTAAAACCTCATCTTAATTTCTTGTGTGTGTGTGTGGAAAGTGCATTTGACTGAATTCAAATTTTTAAAGTGTTTGTAGGTAGGAGTGTGTGCAGAAAAAATAAAGTTTCACTGAAAAGGTTATAGTGGTTGGTGTACATATGTGAGTGTTCACAAGTTAGGGTTAGCAAAGGGGAGACATTTGCTGTTTTGCATGTTTGATGTCTGTGTGCCTTCTTTTTGACCTGCATTGTGGTACTGTTGGGGAAAGGGTTTTTAGTAACACAATGTGTAGTTAGGGTTAGGACACATGATGTGGTGGCACAGGGCAGTAATAAACCTACATATTGCACTAATCTCTCTGTGTCCTTTAGAGGGAAAAATTAAGTAGAGGGTTGGTTTGGCTTTGCATCCCCGCACCTTCCGAGTGTCTTCACCTTATACGGACATATTGCTGTGTAGAGTTTTAAAACTGTAGGTATGCTACAATCAGATCAGTGCTTCAGATGCATGGTTTTAGAAATGATACTTTTTGACTTAAATGTAGTTTGACTGGCATTTTTCAAGATCTCATAGCATTACCTGTTGTTTTCCTCCTTGGCCTTAGTCTAGCAATTCATCCAGACATGGTAACCATAGCAACAGGACAGGTCGCTGGGACTTCAAAAGAGGGGAAGGTAAGAAGGACATTACTTTAAAGTACAGAATTTATAGACTGAATTGTGAAAACATAAGCCATGAACATTTCTGTTAACTCTTGCTTGCTCTGTTTGTTAGTTTATTGCCACATGTCATACTGTACCATCCTGAGATTTACATCTGACTACCCCATCTTGCAGCAAATGAAGCTTGTTATTTAATGTTTAATATTTGTAGGCATCAATGACCGTGTTTACTAATGAATATAAGCTGCTGATATCGCACATTATTTAACATACTTATCAGGTCTCAGCAGTTCTTAATAGTGTACAATGTTGGGAATCTGTACTTTTGAACAACTAAAAAACTTACGTTAAACTGGTTCAGTATTTAACATAGTTCATAACAGTCTTACATGAAAGCTGTAGGCTAAAATAAGTGGAGGAAAATTTTATGAAATGGATGGTGGAACTCGTATTTTATTTGTTGACATTTCTTTGCTGGAAGAGTCTGTTTGTAGTGGTGGCCCGGGGAGAAAAGCTGCAATATCCTATACAAAAGTAAAGCAGTAGAATATAGTAAATATAAACATTTGATATGAATTGTCATTTTTACTAGTAGAATGTGGTATAACAGAGTTATAAAGGTTGTTGATTTTACAAGTGTTATACAATAGAATACAGAGTAACCAAAGAAATAGTAAAATTGCCTAGTGCGAGAACTAAGCTTAATTTGTTTAAATTGGAAGAGGTAAACGGAAAGAACTGGATGCAAAGGTATGAGTTAAGTAAGGAAAATGTGTGAATTCAAGAGTGAGAGAAAGTGACAGTGGTTTGTTGAGAAAAGGGTTAATACATTGAGTTTCAGAGATGAGGGAGTACAAATTGACTTGTAAAGAAAGGAATCTGTATATGTGTGTATGTGTGTGTGTGTGTGTGTATATATATATATATATATATATATATATATCAAGTAACTGGAAAAGCCAGTAAATGACTGAAGTTGAAAAAAATAAAAAATAAAAAAATCATTAACATCAAAAGTGTAGTTGAAAGTTGTAAGCAACGCAATTTTGTTGAGTCCAATTTTGGTACATTTGCTTGTAACAGTTGTAAACAATGTAGGTATATAGTAGGTTGTAATAGTATTTACTTGAAACATCTGAAAAAACTATTTGGAGTAGAGGCCATTATACTTGTAGAACACATAGTGTGGTTTATATTGGTTTATGTGACACATGTAAACAGTTTTACATTGGTAAAACTATCAGGTCACTGAATAAACGTATTTACGAACACAATCTTGCCATCAAAAAGAAAGATATGTCTAACGCATTAGCGAGACATTCTGTATTCTGTGTTAATTTCAAAAAGTTTAGCTTTGCAGTTTTGGAAAGGGTCAATGACATATTGTTTTCTGGGAATTTTAAAGCTAAACTGGAATGTAAAGAAGCATTATGGCAGATTCTGCTTAATGCAGATGAACCTCCTGGGCTAAATGATGTTATTTACATCAAGTGCTTTTTACAAGCACAGAGGTTATAAAATAGTACAATATTGTACTTTGTACATTTTTTTATACAATTTTTACATATTATTTAATATGGTTTTATTAAGTACTTTTACTTGATTGCATTAAGTATTATAAATATCATTATTGGTTTTTCATTGTATACTGTTTGTATTGGGTGATTTATGTCACATGATGGTATGTGAAAAGTATTTAAACTTTTCAATGAGTGTGTACTATTATTCTGATGAAGTTCATGGTGGATTAAAAGTGAAAAAAATGCGTTAATTCAATTTGGCTCCTACTATTGAGTAGTACTACTAGTGCTACCAGTACTACTGTATGGTACAGAAACCTGGGAAGTAAAGGCAGGACAGCTGAAGAAGCTAGAGAGGATGGAAATGAAGTGCCTGAGAAGGGTGGAAGGATGCACACTGCAGGACAGATGAAGAAATGAGGACATAAGAGCAGAAGCCAAACTAGCTCCAATTGCAGAAAAGATCAAGGAGAACAGATTACGGTGGTTTATGGACATGTGTAGAAAAGCAGAAGACAATCTGGTGAGGAAGATTTGGGACAGACAGGAAGAAGGTAAGAGGAAGCAAGGACATCCAGCAAAGAGGTGGATGGATTATGTGAAAGAAGATCTGCAACAGTTAGGCATGAGTGTTGAAGGCAGGAGTGTGGCATTGAATCGAGGGAGTTGGCTACCGTTAACATGATACTCCAACCCGATGTAGAAAAATGGGGAAAAAGGGGGCTGATGATGATGACTGAGTAGTTGAAGGATATGTACTTTGGAACCATAGCAAGTGATTCCACTTTCAGTAGTGGAACCGGAGGTGGTAGGAAGGTAGGGGTGGGGGATAGTGGATCAGAAAAATAAAAACTATTATAGCTGGAGGAAGTGAAGGCAAATGGTGGCTGCAAGAAAGTGAGGCGGGATCGAAAACTTTGATTAGAAGAGTTGTGGTGAAAGAAGAATGGATTAGTGCCCTGTGGATATTTTTGGGTTGTGTATGATAAAGAGTTGCTTATCTTTTCATCTTGAAGGATGTTGTGGGGTGTTAATTTGGAGAATTGTACTAAGTGCAGGGCAGTCTGAAGGACTGATTTAATATTTTTTGTGTTGTGATTGATTTGGTGTAAGATGGTGAGGCTATTCAAACCAGTTTTTAGTGAGTACAGCAGTAGCTTTGTATTTGCAGCAAAGCATGCACTCTTGTTATAAAACTGCTGGTGGCAGGTGAGTGTTAGCTAGGGATACTTTAGTATTAGTTGCAAGGAATTTTTTTTCTTTTGTAGAAAATTTGTAATTTGGTGTATTTTTTATTTCCATTTAGAATATATAAGTCGAATTTTAGGCAATCTGTGGTCATGCTAAGCAATTTAGTATGAGATACTGTAATTTCAGTGTTGTTTATCGGGTCTGATATTGAAGTTACTTTTGCTTAGGGAATAAGAGTTGGTAAAAAAACAGGAGTAGTTAAAGGGCTGAGCAGTAATTGAGCCTGTTGAGCCAGCTTTCAATGAAGTTAAAGGACTGTGCTTACTTGTTGAAGATAAGAGCTATCAGAGGAGCAAATAAGAGTAGTCCCCTGTGTCTCGTACAATAGAGGCTTGGTGGGAAGAAGTATAGAGATTGCTGAATATATTAAACAGCAGGGGACCAAAGGTAGAGCCTTGGAGGGGGGGTATGCCTGGGGTAACTGGTAGGAAAGAGGATAGGAAGCAGAGCCATTTATCAGACTGTCAGAGAAGTAGCTTCAGATCCAAGTAAGTGCAGTGTGTGAAAACCCAAAGTAAGACTATGTCATGTAGTTGTGTGCTGCATGATACAGTGTCAAAGGCCTTAGCTATGTCTATGAATAAAGGGGATACAAATTTCCCATTGTCCCTGGCTTTGTTGACTGTATCTAGGAGGGATACGAGTGTAGTGGTAGTACCATATGCTGGGCAGAAGCAATGTTATATAGAGGTTCAAGAGTTGTTGGAAGTATTGAATTAGTTGCTTCTGGATACTTTTTCCCAGTATTGTTGAGAGGAGGGCAAGATAATAACAATGGATTATCCTTTGAGTTTCTCTTGAGATCCCCCTTCATGTAGTCGGACTTTTTTCAAATGGAAGGAACATGGGATTCTTATCTTGACCTATTTGCAAGGGCTGATATTGGGTATACTGTAGCATCAGCTGCTATCTAGAAATTCTGGTGGAGGTTATCAGTTGATGTTGAGCATGGTTTGAGACTGAAGTCTTTTTTCATATGAAATAGTGAGATGTTTTAAGTTGAAAGGTGGTGTAGTCATGGGACAGGTTTGGGATGGGTAGAGGTATTGTGGGTTGTTGGTAAAGGCAACTAAGTTGCCTATGAAGTAGGTATTAAACTGTATAGTGTGCATCTAGCTGAGCTCACCCAGTTATAGTGTGCTGAGAAGTGAATCTTTTTTCAGATATATATATATATATATATATATATATATATATATATATATATATATATATACATACACACACACACACACACATATATATATATATATATATATATATATACACACACACACACACACACACACACACACACACACACATGCACACATATAAAATATATGTATATGTGTGTGTGTGCTTGTGTGTGTGTGCTTGTGTGTAGGTTCCTAATTTTTATTTATTTGACATTTGTTGACCGGGAAAGTCCACTGGGTCAGGAACCCAGTTTCAGTGGAGGCCCGGAGAGAAAAGTTCCACAGTTAATACAGAGAAAAAAATAAAGATTTAACAATATTGATAAATGTAGATTGCAATACTTACAAGACTTATAAAACTTAGAAATAAATTGGTACTGAAGTACATAATATAATCACAGATAAGTAAATACAGTCCAGCACATGAGATCATTATTAACTCTTGGCATTGCATAGAACATGGCAGTTCTTACAGAGCAAATAGTGGTATTTTAGCTGCATTTCCAACATGGTAGTAGTCATTTTAACTGTAGATATAGATTAGTATTGGTTAGGGAAGCTTTTACGTTGGCTTGATTTTTTTGCAGTTGCAAGAGAGGTTATTTAGAAAATATGTTTTTAATGCTGATTTAAATGTCTTTATACAGTCAGTTTGGGTAATATGTGAGGGTAAGGAGTTCCACTGATGTTCTTCGTGTTTCACTGTTGCAGTCCAAGCATTTGGGTTATCTGCCTGCAGGTAGCCCTCAGTCGGCCTGATTATCAAAGTCTTGGGTCCTGCGTCTGTTGCTGTCTCATCTTCCATGATAGCATGCAGCTGACCCCATTACATCAGTCTTTTTTGCTGTGCGGTGCCTGAAGCAGAAGCAGTTCGCAAGTGCCAGTCGGCCGACTCCTGAAATTTTCGTTTTTGAGTTTCAAGATCTGAAGTCTTCAACAAAGCCTAAGTACCCCATTGGGGATCCTTTTTCTTGCTCTTAACCGATGTCAGTAAAAGTTAACAATTGTAGTTCTTGAGGAAAGCAAATACCTCAAAGATTTTCATTCATACTGCATACTTTGCTTAGGCCCAGACCACGATGTCCCTCACTTTCGGTTTTGTATCTTATTCAAACCTTGAACTATTCGTCGTCTGTTCATTTTTGCATCTAAATATTTTGGTACTCGATTCAGTTATCCAGAAATGACTTCGGTAAGCCACCCGACTACTGACATTCTGAACGACGCTTCTGATAAGTTATCCACCAGTTCACCGGTACTCAGTGAGGCACTTTCACAGCCCCTGACACCCGCCACTTCAGATTCGCAGGCCTCTACTGAGACCCATTCATAGTCTGGTATGCTGTAAGATGCTTCTTTGACTGTGGAACCTGCGGATGTCTCTACCTTGGATGGGTCCGGAGACACTGTGCAGGCACCAGCTTCTGAGGGTGCATTCAGGCCTACTGACTTGCATATTAAACTGGCACCATCTTCTTCTTCAAGGCGTAAAACTCGATCCACACCTAGAAAACCAATGCCCAGAGCACATGGTCAGGCCCCTATGCCTAAAAACAAATGATAAGAATGGCTGAAGGCCTTATTACTCTAATCAAGGGAAGCCACTCTTCTCCCTCGAAGAGACCTAGAACTCATTTTCCTTCTGATTCTTCTAATCAGGATTCTGATATTTCTGTTTTCTCTGATGACCAGGAGTTGCCCTTATCTACCTATGAGGATTCTGATGCAGAGGACTCCATTCCCTCTGCTTCCCCTCCAGAGGATTTTTCTTTTGGTGAAACCTTACATACTCTTAGGGAGCATTTTCGCTGGGAAAACCAGGATTTTTCTGACTCCAAAAAGAGCCCTAGGGAATTCTTACTCCTACCTCAACACGGGCCTTTAGCTATCCCTCCTGTACTGGACATTGTAGATGATACCTTCTTGGAATCTAGCCTGGCCCTTGACACTTTACCTCCAGCTCCCAGAAAACCTGACTGGTATTACTGAGTACCTGACTCTCATAAGTTCGTCTTTAAGAATCCTGCTGCAGATCCTGAGACCATTTCACAGGGACCCAAAGGCATTAAGGCTACTACTGCCAAAAACCCTACCCCATCTGATAGAGATCCCAGGGCCCTGGACAGATTGGGTAAGAAGGTATACACTTCTGCTACTTTGGCCATTAGGGCCTTAAACTGCCAGTTTCATATGTTAAAGTATCAGCAACATATTATTGGATTGCTTAAACAGAAAATTATGCTGATTCCTGACTGTGCTGAAGATAAGGAATTACAGGATTTCATGCATTCTGCTGAACAAGTTGGAAACATACTTTGCAATGTGGTTTTCATTCATTAGAGGCATCTTGCAGGGCTGCTGTCACTAGGTCTGTACTAAGAAGGCATGCTTGGCTTAAGGAGCAAACTTTGCCAGATCATGTTAAAGCTAAATTACTGGATGCTCCCTTAAACCAAGACCGCCTCTGTGGCAACAAAGCAGAAGTAGTACTTAAAAAGATGGAGGAAAAAGCTAAATCTATGCAAACTGTTAAAGATTTCCTACAAGTACAGCCTCTCAGATTTAGTAGGCACTGGCTTTCTAAGAATTGGTCCTTTCCTGCCTCTTCCAGGCCTTCTCAGTCCAAACCCAGGACCAGCAGACCACCCAGGCTTCAGTCTCAAGGGACTCACAGGCCTAAACAGTGGGGGGGGGGTTCCCATTTCCAAAGATGGGAGTAGTAGGACACACCCCTATGGTCAACTGTCACAATAACTTAACTTTAAACCTTCCAAGCCCTGCTCAACTGACTGTTCCTTTGGGGGGGAAATATCACTCTGCAGGCAAAAAAACTGGGAACTCATTACCCAAGACATATGGGTTTTAAATATTGTTTCCCAAGGATACAGATTCCACTTCCACTCCTTACCATCCCCAAACGGTTGGCCAGACCTACCCCCAAATCAGTATCAGAGCTATTCAATCTGTCCCAGAAGAGGAATGGGGGCAAGGTTTTTACTCAAGACTTTTCCTGGTACCCAGAAAAGACACTTGCTGGCATCCTATCCTGGACTTGTCTATCCTAAACACTTTTTTGGTAATCTCAAAACTCAAAATGCTAACTCTTCATGCTCAAAATGCTGCTTCCCATGCTAGGCAAAAATGCCTGGTTGGCAATACTGGATTTAAAGGAAGCCTACCTGCACATCCCAATAAAGGGAATCTTGCAGACAATACCTACGCTTCAGAACAGGGCTATGTGCACTATCAGTTCTCTGCACTGCCCTTTGGCTTAACTACTGCACCCGGGGTATTCACAAAGTACCTAGCTCCAGTCATTGCCTACTGCAGGCAAAGAAATATTCAGATATATCCATACCTGGACGATTGTCTAATTAAGGCAGAAAGCCAGGACATACTATTAAATCATCTGGCATTTGTAAAGAAATTAACTTCTCTGGGGTACACCATAAACGAAAAGAAGTCGCATCTAGTACCCTGCCAACAAATTGCATTCCTGGGAGCAAGCTTGAATACAACTTCCCAGATAGCCTACCTCACGCCAGAGAAACAAGTTTACTTGTCAGCCTACTTCAAACTACTGGCCACAAAGACCCAGCTATCTGCAAGGAAAATACTGCAAGCCCTGGGGTTCATGGCCTCTTGCATTCTACTAATTCCATATGCAAGACTGCATATGAGGAAACTACAATGGTATCTAAAAAGCCTATGGAGTCAACATTCTCAGGACCTGGAATCAATGATTCCTATCATCCCTTGTTTACCGAGTTCCTTTGGTGGGCAGAGGCCTGCCACCACAACAAGAGACTGCCATTCACTCTACCCCTGCCTCCCACATCCTAACAACAAATGCATCAGCCTATGCATGGGGGGGGGGGGGCTCACTTGGCAGGGCAGTGCACTCAGGGCAAGTAGAACCCGAGTCAAATGCACCTGCATATCAATCAAAAAGAAATATTAACCATACAGAATGCTGTGACAGCCTTCAAGGACCACATTCTTCCAGGACAATTGGTAAAGACGGACAATACCACTGTTATGTGGTACATAAGCAGGGGGAAACCCACTCATACCCTCTCTGCAGACTAGCCATGGCTCTGTGGAACACAGCCTTGTGCCACCGAGTGCATCTACAAGCTCAATTCCTGCCAGGCAAGATAAATACTCTGGCAGATGACCTAAGCAGAAATCTCATGGACCCACACAAGTGGAAACTGGAACCAAAGATATTCAACATTTTGAGAAGCAAATGGGGGAGCCCAGAGAGAGACCTGTTTGCCTTCCTTCAGAACTACCAATAGGACCAATTCTGCACAAGGACTCCCCACAGACAAGCTTGGAAAGTGGATGCCCTGTCCTTAACCTGGAAAAACCTATCAGTGTATGCCTTTCCCCCTCTGCCTCTCCTCTCCAAGGTGCTACTAAAGATCAAACTGGACAAACCAAGGACAATTCTCATTGCACCAGACTGGCCACGCCAACATTGGTACCCCCTCATGTGCAGTGTGTCACTGCTGGAACCATGGCATCTGCCTCAGATGCCTTCCCCGCTCTCCCAGCAGGAGGGCCAGATTCTGCACCCCCAGCTCCAAATCCTGAACCTTGCAGTCTGACTAATTACCTGAGTGTTCTCCATTACCATCCGTCAGTAAGCAAGTGATGGATGTCATTCTGGAGGCAAGGAGGCCTAATACTAGAAAATCATATGCTGAAAAATGGAAAAGATTCTGTTCCTGGAGCCAAACTCAGGGGATGGGCACAACAGTGCCCAATTTATTGCACATTCCTCAATACTTAACTGCTTCACAAGGCCTTTCCATTTCTTTCATTAAAATTCATGCCTCGGCCATTTCAGCACATTATAATACAGAGCGTGCCTTCTTCTCTCATCCACTGTTGAGGCAATTCCGCAGAGGGGCCAAAAACTTAAGACCACCCAGGAGAGCCCCTACTCCAGCCTGGGACCTTAACTTTGTATTGGAAAAACTCACTCTACCTCTCTTTGAGCCATCTGCAAATGCAGAGTTGAAATTCCTTTCTTGGAAAACAGCCTTCCTTCTAGCCATCACTTCTGCAAGAAGGGTGTCTGAATTACAGGCCCTCATGGCAGTGGAGCCTTTCATCATCTTTCATGCAGACAGGGTGTCTCTCAGGACCCAATCCCTTCTTCATGCCCAAGGTGATATCCAGTGTGGCCCTTAATAAGTCCATTCATTTGTCAACCTTCTTCTCTAATCCACAGAACAAAGGGGAGGAAATACTGCACTCCTTGGACATGCACAGACAACTTAGATTTTACTTTGACAGGACTAAACCACAATGGAAATCTGAACAACTGCTAGTGGTATTTGCTGCAGGGGCAGAGGGAAGGCTATTTCAAAGCAAACCATTTCTAAGTGGATAGGCCATTGCATTCATTTCTGCTATAAGCACCATGGAAACCTACCCCACAGGGGATAAGACCACATTCCACCAGGGCTGCATCTACCTCTACAGCCTTTCTCAGAGGTGCCCCTACCAGGGACATCCTAGAAGCTAGGGACACCCTAGAAGCTGCTACCTGGAGTTCAGTACATACTTTCACCAAACATTACCACTTGCCAATTTTTTTCTAAATCCAGAGCTGGTTTTGCCACTGCAGTCCTTCAGGGCCTAATAGCTGGTCCTAATGCTCTCTAATTGCCTCCTCTCTTCCTTAGATTTGGAAATCTACCTAAATGTAATGACTGCAACAGTGAAATACAAAGAACATAGTGCAGTTGTGTACACTTACCATAAATGTAGATATTTGAGTGTATTC
The DNA here is from genome assembly GCF_019279795.1 of Protopterus annectens. Classification (NCBI taxonomy): domain Eukaryota; kingdom Metazoa; phylum Chordata; order Ceratodontiformes; family Protopteridae; genus Protopterus; species Protopterus annectens. The sequence continues at coordinate 85,970,645 of NC_056725.1, forward strand.
ACTGTTGCAGTCCTGGTTACCCTCCCTCCAACCCCCTGATTTCTATTGACTGTACTTCTTTTCTTGTTTATTACACTTGAAGCTTTCTGGTTTATTTGCTTTTTGTTGGAGGTGTAACCTTGCATATAATTGCTTCCCATTATGGGGCACTTGACATCTGGGGCAAGAAAAACTGATGTAATGGCATCGGCTGCATGCTTTATACCCCTGACTAACTGATGTCATGGAAGATGAGACAGCAACTAATGCAGGACACAAGACTTTGCTAATAAGGCTGATTGAGGGCTACCTGCAAGCAGATTACCCAAATGTAATGACTCCAACAGTGAATACACTCTAACATCTACATTTATGGTAAGTGTACACAACTGTACTTTTTGCAGTGCTATGGAAGAACAAACATTGCCCAGCTCTTCTATAGGGTTTGGTTACACTTAATAGCAGTTTGTTGGAGGATCTAAGTGTGCATGGAAGAGTATAGGTTTGTAGTATAGAGGAGAGTGCTGGGCAGGTAATTGGTTCTTAAATTAGTTTATGGGCTAGCATTAATTGGGTATAATTGAGATAGTTGGGGAATTCGAGCCAGTTCGGTTGAGAGATTGCTTGACAATGGTGTGAGCGGTTTGGCTTTCCTGGGGCAAATTTAGCTATTTTATAGTAGCAAGACTGAAGTTTGTTGCTGAGGGGTGAGTGAAGGTTAGTAAAGATGACACTATCAAATAGAAGAGAAGGGATGAGTAAGGTACTTGCCAATTTTTGTTTTGGTGTGGTTGTCTAAGTAGAGGTTATGACAAAGTTTGCCTAATTTAGTGTGTTTTCTTTATTGCATTAAGAATGTGTGATTCAGAGGCGAGTTTGTCTATCGTAATGCCTAGTAGATTGGCAGATTTTACTTTTTCTATTTCTGTTCTGTCTTTAGAAAAAAAAATTGAAATCTATGTGATGCTTTTGAAGAGAATAATAGAAGTTTTTGTTTGTGGCCTTTAGCAGCAATTGTGCATTAGTTAGCCATGATTCCATTTCTGTAAATGCATTTTGAGTAACTGTGAGGAGGTTAGAGAAATTGTTTGAGGTAGCTATTATTGTTGAATCGTCAGCGTATTTGATAATATTACCTAGTTGGGAGGCTTTATGAAGGTAGTTGATAAAGATATTGAAGAGTAGTGGTCCCAGAATGGAACCCTGTGGTACTCCTATGCTGTTTGACAGATAATCAGATTGGATGTTATGCCATCTTACTGATTGTTTATGGTTTAGGTATGACGTAAACCAGTTGAGGGATTCGGGGGAGCTATCAAGTTTTGTTAGTTGGATTACAGGTTTAGTATGTAATACTGTGTCAAAAGCCTTCGATAGATTCAATAAGATTACTGAAGTAGGGTGACCAGTATCTAAGGCTTTGTTGACAAAATCAGTGAATGAGAGTAGGGCTGTAATAGTTCTGTGCCCTGAGCGGAAGCCGTGTTGGGTGGGAGGCAGTACATGATTATCCATGAGGTATTTGAGTAATTGTGTCTGTACACACTTCTCAAGGATTTTGGATAATGGAGAAAGTATAGAGAGAGGACAATAGTTTGAGAGGTCGTGAGAGTTTCTGCCTTTGTGTAGTCGAGTAATAATAGATTTTTTCCATAAATGTGAGATGTAACATTCTGAAAGAGAGCAGTTTATAAGAATGCTAACTGGGTATGGAAATGCATTTGTTGCTAGTTGTAAATATTATTCTGGGGGTAGGTTATCAGCAGACAGAGCATGGTTTGAGTTTGCATATAAGAGAGGTGGGTACTGGCTGAGTAGTAAATGAAGGAGTTGTGGGTGGACTGGAATTTATGTCAGAAGTGAGTAGTGTGTTGCCATTTGGTATGGGATTATTTGTATTCTGGGAGTTTGAGTTTAGGCTTGTTGAGGAGTCTTTTACTAACTTTTGAATGGTGGTAATGAATTTGGTGTTCAAGTCATGGGAAATTTTCTGTGGAGTCTTTTTGGGTGCAAGAGATGGATTTTGGAAAGTGCCAGAATAAAGCAGAGTGGAGATGGACTTATGAACCTATCTGCCCTAGGGCATTTACAAGCCTAGCCAGAGTGTGTTTGGCTTTCGCCACCCTTCTTAGATTAGTTGACTGTGCCTCTGTATAGTAGGTCACAAAAGATAGCCCATTTAAGGTTAGTTTACTGTGCCTCTGTCTAGCAGTGACACAGAAGAGATCCCTGGGGTAAATTTACGATCTCCCATCCAAACGTCAAGATTTTTCTTGAAGAGGGTCATCGAGGGGCTCTGTCTGACATGGATTGGGATTTTGTTCCAGAGTGAGGGGAGCCTCTGGGATATGAATCTGTCCCTCCAGCATGTTCTATTTGTTTCTGTGCTGAGGTTTAAGTCACTGGAGCGTGTAGTTCTGATGGATTTGGATTTCTTGAGGTGGAGCATGTCCATTAATTCTGGGTTGGACAGGGCTTTAAACGTCATGCACAGATCACCTCTGAGTAGGCGGTAAGCAACTGAGTAGAGCTGGAGTTTCTTTAGCCTAACTGCGTAGGGCATCTGTTTGAGTCCCTTGATCCTCTTGGTGAGGTACTTTTGGGGTCTTTCTAGTTGTAGCAGGTGTTGGGTAAGGTACATCCCAAATGGGGCATTGTATTCAATTATGGGCCTGATGAGTGATGAGTAGAGGGGCACAATGACCTCTCTTGATCTAGATGTGAACCCCTTCGTGATAAGGTGGGCTATATAGAATGTCTTTCTAACCACTTTGGCAATGTGATTGTTAAAGGAGAGATTGCAATCTACTTGGGTCCCCAAATCCCTAATTACTTCTTCCGTACTTAATGGATTACCACCTATGTGGTAATTTGTGAGCACTTTGTTTTTCCCAAAGGGAATGACTATGCACTTTTTAGCATTTAGCTTTAGGCCATGGCTCTGGCACCAGTTATCCATCTCTGTGAGACCTTTTTGGAGGATGCTTGTGTCAGCCGGCGAGTCGATTATGGCCCCCAGTTTGCAGTCATCTGCAAACTTTGTCAGCCATAGTCCTCCTGTGTTAGCCTGTACCTCAGAGAAATATATATACTGAACAAGAGAGGTCCCAGGACTGAGCCTTGTGGGACGCCACTTGTAACTGGTTTAGAGTCTGACATGGCACCTGCAATTCTGACCATGTGGGTTCTATCCCTAAGCCAGTTTGCAACCCATCTTGTGACATAGGGGTTGATATTTAAGCTGGTGAGCTTATTTATGATGCCCGAGTGGGGTATTGTGTCGAAGGCTTTTGCAAGGTCAAGGTAGGCTGTGTGGACTACCTTCCCTTCGTCTATGGCCTTGGTGACTGTTTCAAAGAAATTGACCAGGTTCAAGAGGCAAGATCTGCCCTTAACAAAGCCGAATTGGGTAGGATCCAGTGTTTGGAGGTTCCCAATGTCTTTGTTTATGAGTTCCATGATGCTTTGCAGACCAGGCTAGTTAGGCTTATAGGGCGATAGTTTCCAAGGTCCGTTGTGGCACCACCTTTATGGAGTGAGACCCCTGTTGCTGTACGCCATTCTTTGGGTACATATCCTGTTGTAAGGCTGAGACTGAACAGTGATTTAAAGTGAGGGTTCAGTTCTTCTTGGAGCTCATGTAAGACGCAGCCCGGGACACCGTCCGATCCCATTGATGCTGTGTTTTTTGCTTTGGAGAGGGCAGCTCTCACCTGTGCATCTGTGATGTCAGGGAGGCTACACTCTGTTGGGATAGTCATTTACTCATTTGGTGGGGAGGGGGGGGGAGTTTGCACTGAACCTGTCTGCCAGGATGTTGGCAATGTCTGTGGGTTCAGTGTATTTTTTGTCATTTTGCACTAACTCAGAGCATATCTGGGAGTTTCCACCCAGGTTTCTGACATAACTAAAGAAAGCCTTGTGATTATCTTTAGCGTCTTGTGCAATTTTTCTTTCGAAGCTAGCCTTAGATGATTTTATGAGGGATTGTAGTTTCTTGCTAGTACTGATCAGAGTTGCCTTCCCTTTCAGGGATTTTGCTCTATCATGTAGTAGCTTTCTCCTTCTGTTGTACAGCTTATTTATGGCTGGGGTCCACCAGACAGGTCTCCTGCCTTTGGAGGGAGTGTGTCTTGGTTTTATTTGGGATAGCACGATCCATGCATTCCTGCAGGTATCCATATGATACGTTTGTAAAGGATTCTGCAGTTTGGGCCGTATTTTCCACTGGCCCTGGGGCTTTGAAGGATCCCACCTCGGTTTTGAGAAGTGGGAAGTTTGCTTTTGAGAAGTTTTTGACCATGGTTTCCTTTGCTGGGGGTGGGGACGGGATATGGATGTCCATAGTGATTAATTTATGGTCAGATCTTAAAAATGAGGGGTATACCTCTGGTATGGAACATAGAGTCCCCATGTTGGTGATGATCAGGTCCAATATGTTTTACCCTCTTGTGGGAGTGGTGACCAGTTGTTCCATAGCATTTGAGTTTATAAATTCTAGCAACCGTTGGGCTAGGGTGTTGGGGCTTGTGTAGTGCTCCCAGTCTATGTTTGGGTAGTTAAAGTCACCCAATATAATGGTGTTTGGAGAGACCTTCATATTTTCCAGTGTCTTCAGGAAAGCCGAGTGGGGTTCCTGAGTTTGGGAGGGTGGTCTGTAGCAGGCTACAAACTGGAAGGCAGTTTTGCCCACTGTTAGTTGCACATGGATGGTCTCAGATGCTTCGTGCAGTGCCACTATCCTGGAGGTATGGGTATCTTTGATGAATATGGATACTCCCCCTCTTCTTGTGGTTCGGTCCGAGTTTTGGGACTGAAAAGCATGGTATGAGGTATAGCCTGGTAGTGCTGGGGTGCTCTCGGGAGCCTTGAACCAGGTTTCTGTTACTGCACAGATGTCAATATTCTCCATACTGAGGAGAGCCTAGAGTGCATGCATCTTGAGGTGTAGACTTCTGGCATTGAGCAGCATTACCCTTAGTTTCTTTTTCCTTGTGTTGTCTAAGGAGGTGGGTTTGTCTTTTGAGCCTTGCCTAAAAAAGGCACTATGGGGGTGGCAAGAGCCTTGGCCAGTATTCAAAAACCCAGGGGTGACAGGTGCAAGCCGTCCCTAGCGAAGCAACGTGGCTTGTCAAGCATGTCATCTCAGGCTGACAGACACTGGATCCCCTTTGAGTGACACCAATACTTTAGCCAATTGTTGAAATTGATCATTTTGTCTTTATACTGTGGTATCATTCTTGGTGAGGGTAAGATGCTACTCAAGGTCAGGGTCATACCAGCCTGGGCCACATGATCAGAGAGCTCCTCTGTCTCTTTTCATGTAATCCAGGGAGGTATGTCTCAGGTCATTCACACCAGCATGGACAATGACTTCCAGAAATGTTTTGGATTTTGTAAGGTTGATAAGAGAAGAAGTAGTTTTTTATCTCGTATGACTAGCTTCTTTGCTTTATTTCTGAGTTGTTTTTGCAATTAATTTCTGTTTTGTTTTGTTCTTTCTTTTTGCCAAGTTTTCCGTGCTTTATCTCTGTGAAGGAGGCTTTGTTTTGCCCATTTTCTTAGCCATGGGGTGTGATTCACTTTTGTTCGCTTGGTACATATGGGGGCTAAGCTTAAGAGTATCCAGAAGGAGCTTATTAAAGTAATAGTCTCCTCTAAGGGTTGTGTTTTTAGTGGGAGCCAGTTAAAGCTTATGAATTTACTTTGGTCAAAGTGAGTGAGATTCCTGGATGTTGTATAGAAGTGTGATTTGACTGTTTGGGGGCGAGTCGTATGGGTGTATGCTGGGAGGTGGTCACTTAGTATATTGGTTAAGGTGCCAGACTTTGAGTAGTTGTGAGGATGGGTAACTAATATCCAATCTAATATCCAAAAGTAATGCACCCAGTAGCCGTCAAGGAAAACTCTACTTTATTGGAAACAAATACCAGTAAAATCCATAAGTTGTTGAGCGCTTTCATCATAAACAATGACTTCATCAGAACAAGAATAATTCACATGGTTGAAGATGCCTAAATATACCTAATAAATTAGCACATACTTAACTAATGAATTAGGTTAAATCAATCAATTAAGAAAGAACTTGCTTAAAAACACATTCTCAAATATAAAAGTAATAATACATTCTCAAGTATAAAAAATCTATGTATGTGTATCCACAGCTCTTGCTAAAACATAGTGTATGAAAATGTATAGTTTTAAAATTTTTTTATATTCAAAATATATAAAAAAGTGTATATATAATATAAACATTTTTTATACCTAAGAAAAATTAGAATACATTTAAAAAATACTAATATATTTTAGTAGACAGGAGATGTACATTAATTGTATAATCACCTGTTTGATCTAAAATCCCAATCCTTAATTTGGATTCTGTCCTTAAGGGCTGGTAATATGGAAATGTTGTCATTTAATCCTGGGGGGGAGTTGGCAGTAAGCCTAAGTTGCCAAATGAGTTCCTTTTTGCTGAGCTGATTCTTCCAGTCTCCCCCACTGGGTTCAATGTCAACTATGTCTAGTATACCAAACTTAAAGCCTTGAAAATGTAAATAAATTAGTGAATGCCTGTACAATGCATTAGTTTCCTTTTTGTTTTTTAATTAATATAAATATTCGTAAATCCTATGTTTGAAAGATCTTTCCGTCTTTCCGACATAGTATGCCGGACAGGTGTCACACATTGCCAAGTATACTAACCTCTGTGTTCTACAGTTACCATTCCTGAAGGTAATGCTAGTCCTTAGTCTGTCGCTCAATGTGGTAACAGTTCCCCTAAAAATGAAACTACACTGGGAACAACAGCCACAACTTGTAGTCCCTTTCCCATTCCCATTTCCAATAAAATTTGACCAACATATTTTTACAAAGGGGCTATCCCAAAGACATGATAAATTCAATTTTGGATTAAGTCTTTGGTGAATGGGGCAGGTAATACAAACCCCTTTTGGGAGCAGGTCAGTTTACAAATCCGCCCTTGGTTAGTCCCCAACACCATCCTGGGTCTGGGACATTTACAAGAGCATGTATAGTACAATATAGTACTATATCTAAAAACATTAAAGCTATTTTGCGAAAAAATTGGAGCATTTTTAGAACCAACCAGGATATTTATCAAACTTTGGGTGACCGACCCTTTTTTATAAATAAGGTGGGAATGAATCTTAAGAAATTGATAGAGAAAACTAAACTCATTTAGCAACTTACTAGTATTTTTCGTGCATCCTGGAACTTTTTTCATTGGTAATATCCAATCTAAGATGCTGTAGATTCTGATCCTGTGACTAAGGCCATGGGTAGGAGTTTTGATAAGCTGAGTAAAACTGTGTAGGTTTATGCTGCTGGCAGAAGAGTTGGAGGTTAGAGTTTGCCAATTAATATTTGTGTCTCCTAGGATTATAGTTTTATTTGATATATTCAGGTTTATCCAAGATAGAAATTCCTCTAGAACGGGAATATTCTGGCCTGGGGGGGATATAAACTACTGCAATAGTTAGGTTTTTGTTGCTGTTAATATGAAGAGATGTTAGGACAACTTCTAGATTTCCAAAGATAGGGACTGGTTTGGTGTAGGATGTAAGGTTGAGGGAGCTTTAGGTTCATATGTTTATACTAGGCTATCTGCCCTATGGCATTTATAAGCCTAGCCAGAGTGTGTTTGGCTTTCGCCACCCATTTTAAATTAATTTTGCTATGCCCTTTTTCGAGGTTAGTATACTGTGCCTCTGTCTAACAGTGACACAGAAGTGATACCCGGGGTAAACCTACGATCTCCCATCCACTCATCAAGATTCCTCTTGAAGAGAGTCAGTGAGGGACTCTGCCTAACCTGGAATGGGATTTTATTCCAGAGTGAAGGGAGCCTCTGGGTTATGAATCTGTCCCTCCAGCATGTCCTATTTATTTCAGTGCTGAGGTTCAAGTCTCTCGAGTGCGTAGCTCGATGGGATTTGGATTTTCTGAGGTGCAGCATGTCCATTAATTCCGGGTTGGACATGGCTTTATAGGTCAGGCACAGATCGCCTCTGAGCAGGCGGTATGCCACTGAGTAGAGCTGGAGTTTCTTTAACCGGGCAGCATATGGCATCTGTTTGAGCCCTTTGATCCTCTTGGTGAGGTACTTTTGGGGTCTTTCCAGTTGCTGCAGGTGTCTGGAAAGGTACATCCCAAAAGGGGCATTGTACTCAATTATGGGCCTGATGAGGGATGAGTAAAGAGGCACAATGACCTCCCCTGATCTAGATGTGAATCCCTTCATGATTAGGTGGGCTATATAAAATGTTTTTCTAACCACTTTGGCCACGTGGTTGTCAAATGAGAGATTGCTATCAACTTGGGTCCCCAGGTCCTAATTACTTCTTCTGTACTTAATGGATTGCCACCTCTGTGGTAATTTGTGGGCACTTTGTTTTTGCCAAAGGGGATGATTATACACTTTTTGGCGTTTAGCTTGAGGCCATGGCTCTGGCACCAGTCTGTTTCTATGAGGCCCTTTTGGAGGATGCTTGTGTCGGCTGGAGAGTCGATTATGGCGCCCAGTTTGCAGTCATCTGCGAACTTGGTCAGCCACAGTCCTTCCGTTTTGGCCTGTACCTCCGAGAAATATATACCGAACAAGAGAGGTCCCAGGACTGAGCCTTGTGGGATGCCACTTGTAACTGGCTTGGAGTCTGACATGGCTCCAGCAATTCTAACCATGTGGGTTCTGTCCTTGAGCCAGTTTGCAACCCATCTAGTGACATAGGGGTTTATATTTAAGCTGGTGAGCTTATCTATAATGCCCAAGTGGGGTATTGTATCGAAGGCTTTTGCGAGGTCCAGGTAGGCTGTGTCGACCACCTTCCCCTCGTCAATGGCCTTGGTGACTGTTTCAAAGAAATCAACCAGGTTTAAGAGGCAGGATCTGCCCTTAACAAAGCCGAACTGGGTAGGATCCAGTGTCTGTAGGTCCCCAGTATCTTTATTTATGAGGTCCATGATGATCCTTTCCATAGCTTTGCAGACCAAGCTAGTCAGGCTTATGGGGCGATAGTTTCCAGGATCTGTTGAGGCACCACCTTTGTGGAGAGGGACCACTGTTGCTGTATGCCACTCTTTGGGTACATATCCTGTAGTAAGGCTGAGATTGAACAGTAGTTTTATGTTTGGGTTTAGCTCTTCTTGGAGTTCATGTAGGACGCAGCCCGGGACACTGTCTGGTCCCATTGATGCTGTGTTTTTTGCTTTGGAGAGGGCAGCTCTTACCTGAGCATCTGAGATGACAGGGGGGCAGCACTCTGCTGGGATAGATATTTGCCCTTTTGGTGGGGGGGGAGTTTGCGCTGATCCTGTCAGCTAGGATGTTGGCAATGTCTGTGGGTTCGGTGTATTTTTGTCATTTTGGATTAATTCTGAGCATATCTGGGAATTCCCACCCAGGTTCCTAACATAACTAAAGAAAGCCTTGTGATTATCCTTAGTGTCCTGTGCAATTTTTCTCTCGAAGCTGGCCTTAGACGATTTTATGAGTGCCTATAGTTTTTTTGCAAATACTGATCAGAGATGCCTTCCCTTTTGGGATTTTGCTCTATCATGTAGTAGCTTCCTCCTTCTATTGTATAGTTTGTTTATGGCTGGGGTCCACCAGACAGGATGTCTGCCTTTGGAGGATTGGGTCTTGGTTTTATTTGGGATTGCATGATCCATGCATTCCTGAAGGTGTTCATAGAATGCATTTATAAAGGATTCTGTGGTCTGGGCCGTATTTTCCACAGGCCCGGGGGCTTTGAAGGATTCCACCTCGGTTTTGAGGAGTGTGAAATTTGCTTTAGAGAAGTTTTTCACTGTGGTTTTCAGGGCAGGGGGTGGAGTCAGGATGTGAATATCCAGTGAGATTAGTTTATGGTCTGATCTTACCAGTGAGGGATACACTTCTGGTCTGGAGCATAGAGTTCCAATGTTGGTGATGATCAGATCCAGTATATTTTCCCCTCTTGTGGGAGTGGTAACAAGTTGTTCCATAGCATTTGAGTTTATAAATTCTAGGAACCTTTGGGCTAGGGTGTTGGAGCTAGAGTAATGCTCCCAGTCTGTTTGGGTAGTTGAAGTTGCCCAATATAATGGTGTTTGGAGAGACCTTCATATTTTCCAGTGTTCTCAGGAAGGCCAAGTGGGGTTCCTGAGTTTGGGAGGGTGGTCTGTAGCAGGCTATAAACTGGAAGGCAGTTTTACCCACTGTTAATTGCACATGGATAGTCTCTGATGCTTCGTGCTGTGCCACCAACCTGGAAGTGTGGGTATCTTTGACGAATATTGATACTCCCCTTCCTTTTGTGGTTCGGTCCAAGTTTGGGGCCGAAAAGCATGGTATGAGGTATAACCTGGTAGTGCTGGGGTGCACTCGGGAGCCTTGAACCAGGTTTCTGTTACTGCACAGATATCGATGTTCTCCATGCTAAGGAGAGTTTGAGCGTGCATCTTGAGGTTTAGACTTCTGGCGTTGAGTAGCATTACTCTTAGTTTCTTATCCCTTGTGATACCTATGGAGGTGGGTTTGTCTTTTGAGCCTTGCCTAAAAAAGGCACTATGGGGGTAGCAAGAGCCTTTGCCAATATCCAAAAGCCCAGGGGTGACAGGTGCAAGCCATCCCTAGCGAAGTATTGTGGCTTGTCGAGCATGTCATCCCAGGCTGACGGGCATTGGATCCCCTTTGAATGACACCAATACTTAAGCCAATTGTTGAAATTGATCATCTTGTCTTCATATTGTGGCATCATTCTTGGTGAGGGTAAGATGCTACTCAAGGTCAGGGTCATACTGGCCTGGGCTACATGCTCAGAGAGCTCCTCTGTCTCTTTTCATGTAGTCCAGGGAGATACGTCTCAGGTCATTCACACCAGCATGGACAATGACTGAGTCATATTTGTACTTGCCTTGGAGTGACCTGAGTGCTTGTGTTATGTGGCGGATCCTAGCGCCTGACAGGCAGCTCACCGTGACCTTCTCCTTGTTCAGCCTGGTGAGCGGGACGTCAGTGTGCCTGACTATAGAGTTACCTATTACAAGTGTATCAGGTGTGTTTGTTGTTTAGCCTTAAGGGTTGTGACTGTTTGGCACACTGGCTTTGTGAGCTATATCTTGCACGTGTTTTGTTTTGGGGTAGCGGTTGCTTGGGTGTCTGATTTGGAGGTCTCTGCTGCTTAGGCAGATTTTTATTTAGAGCCTCCGAGTAAGTTTTTGTGTGTTTATGCGTTTGGTTTGCTGTCGTGGTAGGTCTATGTGAGACTGAAATTGTAGTGAGTGTGCTGTCGTGGTAGGTCTATGTGAGACTAGAATTGTAGTGAGTGTGGTTTCCTTCTCCTCCTCCTGACTGGTTTTGCCAGTACTGAGTTGAGCTTAGCCTCCTGTATGGCTATATGGTTGCATCTCTCACATGTGTTGGAATTTGTTGGGAGGAGGAGAGGGTTGTCTGTTTACATGAGGCAGTTGTAACATTGCCTCAAGATTTCCAGATTCACCAGCTGGACCAGAGAGGAGTTGACAACTGACCTTTGGACATGCTAGAATAGTATTGGGAATTCCTTTATAATTGAAAAAAAGGGCCAATGGGGAACAAGGTACTCAAGGGGAATTTGTGAGTGTGTAGTGCTTTTAATTTTTTAGTGCCGACTTATATAATTGCTTTAGTGAGCAAGTGCCAGGTAACTTAAATGCAATGTGTTACAGGTAACTAAAATGCAAAAACAACAAACAGTAACTTTCTTTCAAGTGAAACAAGGAAATAAGTACAGTAAGCAATGCATATATCACTAGGGATCCACAGAAGTGCTGAAAAGCCACATTTTACGTGGAATTAGCATTTCAGGGAAATAACAAGCAAACAAACAACAAGCATACAAACAAATCTAGTCTATGCTACAGCAAACAAGGTGTACCAATTTCAGTATGAAACAGTTCAAATATGCAGGCACTATAAGCCTTTAACCAGAAATTCCCAGCTCAGAAGGGCAGAGTCCAGTCTAGAAGGATGTAAGCTACCTGTCCTGCCACCACAGTGCAGGCCAAAAACCTTCCTAATGTAAAACAACTGGTCTGAAGCCCAAGTGCTTAATCCAAAAGACTTATAATGATAGCTACACTTTAATCAAGTTACTACCAAGCAGTAATAAATACAATTTAATACTTTAAAGAATGCCTGGATTAGTGCTCAAGTTATACAAACAAAGCTAGATTCAGCAGGCCTGGATCTAGTCTATGCTACAGCAAACAAGGTGTACCAATTTCAGTAAGAAGCAGTTCAAATATGCAGGCACTATAAGCCTTTAACCAGAAATTCCCAGCTCAGAAGGGCAGAGTCCAGCCTCTCCTCCCACAAGAGTGCAGACCACGAACCCTTTAATGTAAAATAACTGGCCTGAAGCCCAAGTGCTTAAACCAGAATTAATACACTTTTAGAATAAGACACTGAGCCCTCAATCAGCAGTTCCCAACTTAGAAGGATGTAAGCTACCTGTTCTGCCACCACAGTGCAGACCACAAACCTTCTTAATGTAAAACAACTGGTCTGAAGCCCAAGTGCTTAAACTAAAAGGCTTAGAATGAGTTACACCAAGCAGTAATAAATACAATTGAGTACTTTTAAGATGCCGCAAAAGCAAAATAAAGTAGGAAGAAACACAAATACAGTAAAAGCAGATCATTTTTTTTTTTTTTTTTTTTTTTTTTTTTTTTTTTTTTTTTGAGTGAGCAAATGAGATGGGCCCAGGAGTTACAGGACAGAAACAAGTGCAAATGCAGGCCTTCAAATCAGAAAGTTGAGAGAGATGCAAGACCACCCAAATGGCCAATAACTACAAATTCTGGGCCAGAACCACTTCTTATGTGGTAGACAGGTTACCTAGTGCTTACCACTCCCACTGATAAGCTAGAAGGCTTCCCTCAAACACAGAAAGGCTTGGGGGGCCCAGAAGCTTACAAATAGTCCTGGATACAGCAAATCTGTATCTGGAACACTAATTACAGGAAAGGTAGGAAACAGGCTTACAATTTTTTTTTTTTCAGAAAAGTAGCAAAAACAGTAGTAAAAACAATTCACATGCAGTGCAAGCTGGCACACTTGAGTATGTAGCAATATTAGTCCACACACAGTTTGAAAAAATGTAATTAAATTAAAAAGGACTAAAAGCAAGTGCAGAAAGGGTTTATTAGGTAGAATGCGGTAAAGAGATGGGACTGGGGAGTGTCCTAGATCAAATCTACAGTGGGGCGGGCACTGCAAAAGCCACCAAATTTAAACTACAACCAAGAACAGGGAGGAGGGTGGGGAAAAGTTTCAACAGAGATGTGAGGAATCAGAGTGCAAATTATAAAACCCAAAAAATATATACTTATCTCTGTATATTTGCAGAACAGTAAGACAGCAGATACCTCTAATACTCTTTCCTGGTTCTCCAGCTACCTATCCAACAGATCACAGGCTGTCAAATGGAAAATCTCCTCTTTCTTCCTGCCTACTCCTACTGGTGTTCCCCAGGGGTCCATCCTTGGACCCATGCTTTTCAACATCTTTATTAATAACCTTCACTCTATTATCCCTGACACTACAGTCATCCAATACGCTGATGACTCTACCTTGGTCTGCGCTGCCCCTAACATTCCTGAACTACTGAACAAAACTCAAATAGCTTTTTCCACCACTGAGACCTTTCCCTCAACTCTAATAAATCTAAAATCCTAATATTTCTCTCCTCCAAGGTTCTCTCCTTTGGCAAAAACACTTTCAAGGTGCAAAGCAAATCATCCACTGCAATAGAAGTAGTCCCCTCAGCAAACCTCCTTGGCATTACCATAGATGAACACCTCAAATTCGATCTTCACATACTACAAAACATAAAGAAAACCCACCAAAAGCTAGGCATGCTATATAGGAACAATCAATTTCTCTCCAACTCCTCTAGGCACACCCTGGCAATAACCTACCTTCTACCCTCTCTTCTTTATGGAGCCCCTCTTCTAACCAATCTGTCCACATCCATCACCTCTAAACTTGAAGCTTGCTACAATAAGATCTCCAAATTTGCCACAAAATCCAAAACTTCAACTCACCACTGCCTCTGCCTCCAATCCCTGAACTGGTTAGAACTCCCTAACCACTTAGACTATCTCCAGCTAACCAACGCTCATAAACTAATATTCTCCCCTGATAAATGCCCAGCCTTAAAGAATATTCTTCCCCCCTACATCCCAAACAGATCTTTGAGATCTGAACACCAAAACCTAATCTCTATTCATGAACCCAAACGTCCCGCTGGTCAGCTTCTACTCTCCTTCTCCCTAGGTAAAAAATTGAACTCTCTTCCTTCTTCACTTAGGACTATCCCCAATATTGAATCCTTCAAAAACTAACTCTTCCTTCACCTATCTTCCAAATGGAAATGCTCATGCTTTCACCCTACATAAACTTTCCCTCCAAGCTCTACTACAAAAACCAACTCTTCCTTCACCTATCTTCCAAATGGAAATGCTCATGCTTTCACCCTACATAAACTTTCCCTCCAAGCTCTACTTGCTCTACTTACTCCTGCTCTATTATACTCTCAAGCTTAATCCCATCTATCCAAAGAGCCTGTACTAGCAGATGTCAAATTAACTACTACCCTGTAAATATATTAAAAAAAAAAAAAAAAAAAAGTCTCATCATGTATATTAAATTTGAATTTTTTTTTTTCATTTTTTGAATTTCTAACCCACATTTTGTAACTTTTTGTTTTTCTTTTGTATTTTGTACTTCTTCTACAACATTTTGTAACCTTTGTATTTTGTAACCAACACTGTATTGTATTGCACATGGAGCTTTTCTCCCCGGGCCTCCACTGAAAATGGGCACTTTTTGGCCCAGTGGACTTCCCCGGTAATCAAACTGAAATAAATAAATAAAATAAATAAATAAATAAGCAACAATTTAACTCTATAATACAGAATACAGAAAAATATACTCCGCTCTATATATTTGCAGATAGTCTTGTAAGACTGTCTCTCAACACACAGGTTCCACTTTAAATGCAGGCTGCTGCTATTGTCAAATTAAGGGAACCTTGAGTTAACACACAAGCTATAGAAACCAAAATGAGGGGGGGGGGGTGGGGAAGACTGTTTCAACAGAGATGTGAGGAATCAGAGTGCAAATTATTTGATAGATTAATGCAACACCGTCACCCTTTACTGTTGAGTCTATTGGAGCGAATTATGTTGTAGCATGGTGGAAGAATTTCAGTGTCCTGAAATATGTGGCTTTAGACTGTTTCAGTTATTGCGACAATACTTGGGGAATGAGTAGTTAGCAAGGCATGAAATTCGGTAATTTTATTACAAATACTGTGAATGTTTATTGCTGTTAAATGTCGTTGATGTTTTGTATTTGTATTGGGTTTTTGGGAATGGTTTGGACCAGAGTTGGGGTGGATGTCCCCACATTGAGTTAGTGAGAGGAGAAAGTGAATCATAGTATAGTTACAATTGTTCCTTAGGAAGGGGTCTGGAATGTTGTGCGAGGCAAAGTTTAAGTTTGGGAGTAGTTTTGTTTGGGTGAGGTTATGGATGCAGGTTGTGATTAAAGAGGGTGAGATGTCAAAGTAATTTTTACTGTTGTATGATAAAGGTAGGGTGCAAGTGCTGGATGATTGTGGTGATAGGTTTAGAGTGGTGTGAATGGAGGGGGCATGGATTAGTAGGCCTAGAAGAGCAGTGTAGATGAGAATGAATAAGAGGAACTTTTATGTGGTGGAGTGTACTGGTATGGAAGCCATTCCAAGGAAGATAGTAGTGCTAAGTATGTGGTAGTAGAGTGAAGGGGGTGTCTTAAGAGCTGTTGATGAGGTAACAAATGGGAGGGGTTAGGAGAGTAAATGCAAGGAAAGAATGGGTGGGTAGGAATGGGGGTAGAGTAGGGGAGCAAAATGAGGCCGAGCATAGCAGGGCTACACTGGACTGAGCAGTGGCAAGAGAAACATCAGTAATTGCAGAGCAGTCAAGATGAGAGGTTGTACCAGTAAGCTACAACAGAGAGAAAGGGGGACCAGAGTTAGCAAAGTAAAAGGAGAAGAGAGGATAAAAGAGCCAAAGGAGAGAGTGAAGATATTTGAAAAATAGGGGGGTTTGGCAAGTAGAGTAACATATGAAATGATTAGGTTGGGCAGAGTAGGTAAAGGGGAGTTGAGGTAAGCTTAAGGGGAATTAAGAAAGCAGATAACCATGGTGCACAAACTACAAGACAAACAGTAGGAAAGCAGGGTTTCAGAAAAATGCAGAGAAGGTTGGACAGATGTGAACAGTGGGTCTAATAAATTAAGGCTAGGTAAGGTGATAGAGATGTTGGGAGGGAGCTCATTTCAGATCTTGACAGCGTTGGCAGAAATCTTTGCGTTACCATGCTTTTGAACCAATGCTATTAAAATGAAGTATAGATTGTTGTTGAGGGTACAGAAGTGATAATACCAGCAAATGAAGGGCAGTATGGATTATAGAAAAGCTTGCGAGTCGGGCACATGTGAGAAGTGATAAGGTACTGGTTGAATTTAAGCCAGACAAGCTCCTGGAATGCGAGACAGTGATGGCTGAGTTACTCCATCCAACAGAAAAATCACACATTTCTATTGTATGCTTATTCAAATCCATTTTACTAAGCAGCCACTTTTGCTAGAAGGAGGGAAGAGTACATGAAGGGACAGTGGAACGCCTGTTACATAATGTGAGTAAAATGTAACAAACGAATGTAGCAATGACAACAAAAGTAATGGTGTGGAATGAGCAGTTCAGTGATGTGGCAATTTACCAGTTATGTTGTGAATCATTTTTTGTCATGGTAGGAGTGCTCCTTTTGGTCATAAGGGCATGGAAAAAATATCCTGTGTCTGCAATACCTTGGTGAATTTCTTTTAATTTGGCTTTTGCTTTTTTAGTGCTGCTTTATGATTTTATAAAACTTTTTAACATGCTATAACTACAGTAAATCAGAACAGTGTTTAATAAGTTGTATGGACTTACTGTTTTTAATTATTGAAAATTAGTGTTTACCTTGTTCAGTTGTTATGCCTTCTCTTTTTTGTAGTGTTTTGTTGTAGGTATTTTTTTTTTGCTTTGTTTTATTGTGGTTGTCTTTCTGTTGTCTAATCTTTAAGTAACATTATGTTGTGTAGTACAATTCAGATTACACCCCCTCGCTATGAACTCCCATCTTATACTCTGTAATGAAGTAGAGCAGTACAGCAAGGAGCTTCACATAGGTTCATAGGTGTGTACTAAGCTAATGGCCCTGGAGCCTATACAAGCCTAGCCCATAGGATTGCCTGGCATTGTGCCACCTGAATGTGGTTCTGTCGAGTAGAGTCACTGGAGTGATCCCTGGGGTGAATTTTCTATTTCCCATCCACCCATCAAAATTTCTCTTCAAGAGAGTCAGTGAGGTGCTCTGTTTGACATGTATGGGAAGTCTATTCTATTCCATAGCATGGGCAGTCTCTGGGTTATGAACCTGTCCCTCCAGCGCATTCTGTTGATTGTGGTAATGAGATTGAAGTCTTTGGAGCATGTGGTGTGAAGGCATTGGGATTTCTTTAGATGTAGCATTTCTAACAGAGCTGAGTCAGACATGGCTTTGTAAGTCAAGCCGAGATTGCCTCTAAGTAAGCGATATGAGACAGAGAATAGTTGGAGTTTTCTTGAGTCTGCCCATATAGGACAGGTGTTTAAGGCCTAGGATCCTCTTTGCGAGGTATTTTTGCAGGCTCCTTAGTTGTTGCAGGTGTCTAGTGAGGTGCATGCCAAATAGGGCATTGTACTTGATGATTGGCCTAATGAGGGAAGAGTAAAGGGAGCCAATGACCTCTTTCTTCCTGGATGCAAAACCCTTAGTAATAAGATGTCACATAGAAGGACTTTCTGACCACAGTGGCAATGTGGGGTCAAAAGAGAGGTTGCTGTCAACCTGTGTTCCCAGATCTCTTATAATGCCTTCTGTGTTCAGTGGACTACCATCAGAACTGGGTTTTTCCCAAAGGGGATGACGGCACATTTTTTGGCATTGAGCTTAAGGCCATGGTCTCGGTGTGAGGCCTTTCTGTAGGATGTCAACATCACTTGGGGAGTTAATAATGGCTCCCAACGTGCAATCATCTGCAAACTTTCTCAGCCAGAGTCCATTCGTGTTGGCCCGGACTTCTGAGAAGTAGATACCAAACAGGAGAGGACTCGGGACCGATCCCTGTGGGACACCACTCATGACTGGTCAGCAGTCTGACTTGGAGTCTGCTACTTTCACACTGTGGGTTCTATCTGTGAGCCAGTTTGCAACCCACCTAGTGATATAGGGGCTTGGTGAGTTTGTCTATGATTCCTGAGTGGGGAATGGTATCAAAGGCCTTGGCCAGATCAAGGTAGTCTGTATGAACCACATTGCCTTCATCCATAGCTCTGTTGACCGATTCAAAGAAGTCAACCAAGTTGAGCAGGCATGATCTACCATTCACAAAACCAAACTGTGTGGGTTCCAGAGTTTGGAGGTTCCTTGTATCCTTGTTTATTAGGTCCATGATGCTGCGTTCCATAGCTTCGCATATCAAACTTGTCAGGCTAATGGGGCAGTAGTTCCCAGGGTCTGTAGTTGCTCCTCCTTTGTGGATAAGGATGAATATAGCAGTGCGCCATTTGGTAGGGATAAAGCCTGAGGTGAGGCTGTGATTGAACAGGGCACACAGGTGAGGTGACAGTTCACTCTGTAGTTCATGTAGAACACAGATAGGGATATTGTCAGGTCCCACAGAAGCTGTATTCTTGGATTGGACAGTGCCATTTTAACCTGTGCAGCAGTAATATTGGGTGCAATCTACTTTGGCCTTTTTGGGGTGGGAGGGGTAAAGTTGGCACTGAATCTGTCAGCCAGTATATTGGCAGTATCTGTTGACTCATGTAGGCGGTACCATTGTGGAGTAGCTCAGAGCAAATCTGGGTATTGCCGTGGAGATTCTTTACATAACTATAGAAGGCCTTGTGGTTGTCTTTACTATCTGCTGCAATTCTGTTTTCATAGCTAGCTTTAGAGGATTTGATGAGGGATTTCAACTTTTTGTTGAGGCTGTTAAGGGAGTTTTTCCAGTCTTGTCTTCACCTTGTTCCACATCAGTTTCCTCCTTCTGTTGTAGAATTTGTTTATGGCAGGGGACCACCAGATTGGCTTCCTTTTTTTGGAGGAGACTGTCTTGGTTCTATTGGGTATGGTGAGAGCCATGCATGTGTACGTGTTCGTATAGTGCATTGGTGTGTGATTCGGCGGTCATACAACTATTCCCCATTTGCATATGGTCTGTTGTATTTACCATTAACACCTCTCTTTCATTGTTTTTTGTTTCTCAGTCCTACTGAGCTTCATTCAGGTATGCTCTAAGTGCTATTGACTGAACTAGTATCATTGTCAAGACTTGTCTGGTTCACATGGGTACCATTTGTGTCAACCAGAAGGGTGTTTACTTCAACTTCTATGCATTGTGCAATTCTCAGGGTGTTGTATACAATGTGTCTGCATCATCCAGGCAGTTCAATCATCTGGCATATGTCAGAGCTGTACTACCAGTTGGTGTGAGGTGACTTGACCCTTTGTGGAGTGGGATAACTGTTGCTGTGTGCCATTCAATGGGCACAAAGCCTGATTTGAAACTTTGATAGAACATGGTGCTTAGGTGGGGAGCTAGTTCGTTCTGAAGTTCATGTAAAATGCAGCCTGGGATGTTGTCCGGTCCTATGGATGCTATGTTTTTGGTTTTAGAGAGTGCAGCTTTTGCCTGCATAGATGTGGTTACAGGGACTCTGCATTCTTCCTGTATAGATATGGGCCCTTTAGGGTGTGAGAGGGGGGTGAAGTTAGCACTGAACTTATCTGCTAGGATGTTGGTAATATCAGTTGGTTCTGTAATTTTCATGCTGTTGTGCTGCAACTCAGAGCAGATCTAGATGTTGCCACTGAGATTCTTGACATAGTTATAGAATGCTTTTTGGTTGCCCTTAGAATCAGTGGTGACTTTGTTTTCGTAGCTAGCTTTGGAGGATCTTATAAGGGATCTCAGCTTCTTACCGAGGCTGACCAGGGAGCTTCTCTACTCACGGGATTTTACTCTCTCTTGCAACAGTTCCTTCCTTCTGTTGTAGAGATTGTTTATGGCAGGAGACCACCAGATTGGCTTCCTTTTTTTGGAGGATAGCATCTTGGTTCTGTTTGGGATAGCATGATTCATGCACTAGTGTAAGTGCTTATAGAGTGCATTTGTGTACGATTCAGCAGTCGTAACTGTATTGTCCATCTGCATGGGTGTCATGAAGTTCGCCACTTCTGTCTTAAGAAGCATGAAGTTGTCTTTGGAGAAATGTTTTCCTTAATGGTGGGTGGGATGTGGATATCTAGGGTGATTAGCTTATGGTCTGATCTGACCAACGAGGAGTTGACATCAGGTGTGGAACACCAGTCACTCATGTTGGTAATGACTAGGTCTAGGATATTATTGCCTCTGGTGGGGGTGAAGATAAGTTGATCCAGGGCATTGGAATTTATGAATTCCAGTAAGCATTGAGTGAAGGAGTTGGTACATGAGTAGTTTTCACAGTTAATGGTGGGGTAGTTGAAATTGCCTATTATTAGGGTGTTTAGTTGTACCCTAATATTTTCCAGTATGTCAAGAAAAGAGGAGTGGGAATCCTGGGGCATGGTGGGGGATCTGTAGCAAGCTACAATTTGGATTGCAGTTTTGCCCAGAGTTAGTTGCACTTGGATAACCTTGGATGCATTATGCTGCGCAACTAGCCTGGAGGTGTGGATATCCTCAATGAATATGGACACACCTCTGCCTTTGGTGTTCTTATCCAGGTTGGATGGCTGAAAAGTGTGTTATGAGTTATAGCCTGCTAATACAGGGGTGCTCTCTAGAGCCATGAACCAGGTCACAATCATTGCAGGGTGCTCTCTAGAGCCTTGAACCAGGTCTCAGTCACTGCACAGATATCGATGTTCTCAGTTTTAAGGAGTGACTTGAGTGAGTGCATTTTGAGATTTAGACTTCTAGCATTGAGTAGCATTACTCTCAGTTTTTGCTTGCCTGTTCCTGTTATGGTGGTGAATTTGTCATTTGAACCTTGCCTAAAAAAGGCACTATAAGGGCGGAAAGACCCATACCCAGTATCCAGAATCCCAGGGGCAACAGGTACAGGCCATCTCTGGCAAAGCATCATGGTCTGTCGACCATGTTGTCCCAGGCAGACAGATACTGGATCCCCTTAGAACGACACCAGAAGCTTAGCCAATTGTTGAAGTCAATCATTTTGTCCTTGTATTGCGGTATCATTCTGGCCGATGGCAGGATGCTACTCAGGGCTAGGGTCATACCTGGCTGGGCTACAAGATTGGAGAGCTCTTCCATGTCTCTTTTCATGTAGTCCAGGAATGTACATCTCAGGTCGTTCACACCAACATGGACAATCTGTAATGCCCTTGTAACACCTAGGTCAAGCAGTCAGTGAAAGCCATGGTGTAGACATCCATCACTTTGCTATTCACTAGTGATGCTGCATTCTCTGTGATGGCAACATTGCCCACTACTTGTGCATGAGCAGGTAATGACAGTGAATGGCTGCCATGCATAACCTGCCCTTCCATGTCCACTAGAAAGTTTGGGGCAGTTGCCTAAAGGGAGTCAAGATATATCACTGTTTATGGGTGGTAGTGTGCCCTTTAGTTACCATGGCATTGTGCTCTCAGAATGTGCCAGAGTTATGACAGTCGCCATCAAGCTCAGATGCTGCACTAGCATCAAGTATGACCTGCTCTTTAGTGGAAGATTCCACGGCTCAAGTGTCTGGAGCAAAGTCCCTGTATGTAGAACTACAATATGTGACAATCCCACACACCAGTGCTTCAACACCATTACAGAAAACCACTCAGACACAGAATGCAGTCAGATGTACCATGTGGTATATGCTGCCATACTGCATCCCTAGCATGCCTGTAGGAGAGAGATGGCACTGCTTTACATCTGGAAGCTGACAGCTGTGTTGTGCCATAGGAGTGTGTTAGTGACATAACAACCAAAACTTTGTGATACCAGCCCAGGCCAGTGTAATCAACCTTTTGCATTGCTGATGTACATGACGGTCTGATTAGTTTACCACCCTTATCCATACTTTTATGGGTATACAAGTCCTTTCATTGTCCCCACATAAGGACACCAAAACTCCTTCCTGTCTGCGATAGCATGATGGCAGACCCCTCCACCTGTTGCTATTCTGATTCATGCAATGGCCTGGGACTTTATGTACATGTGTAGTATTGTGAAGGTGACCCTGTGATGGACCCATTCTGCTGATCTGTTGCAGATACCTACAGCTTTGACATTTGCATTGAATTCTCAACACACATATTCTTGGAAAATCTGATTGGTCCTGTCAGTGCTGACATTCTGCCATCCATGCTCTTGGGTAGCTTGTACTAATAACTCTGTCTGTGGCTTGGAGAGCTTCTCAAGCTGCATGGAGCTTTACAAAGCATTGTGCACCTGCATGGAACATGTAGTGATGCTGATATGGTCACGGACGTTTTATAATCTGCTCCATGGCCTGTAGTGGTGTGCTGGCATGTTATCACGATGATTAGCACTATGTTTCCAGGCTGCTCTACACTAAACATAATTGCAGATTTGTGATGCCTTTTCTGGTGAATGCTACATGCCCTCTGCTGGGCCTAGATTGTCGCATAACCTATAGTAGATCTGTCCATGTTTTTGTAAGACTTGTTCTCCTTTCACCAGTGAATTGCCATATTTATGCCATTCTTTCCATGTAGTGCTATTCCCACTGTGTACATAATCAGTACCAGGTGTCCTTGCATAAATTTTAACTGCGTTGCTTTTGCTTTGCAGCTTTGTTACTGAATCCCAGTCATTGTCTTGCATTTTATTTAGGAAAACTGAGTTAATGGTTTTATTTACTATTTTGACCTCCAAAAACAATTGTCCAATGAAAACGCAAACTATTGATCAGTGACTGTGAACATGTTTGTGATTTATATTAATGAAAAAAATTAGTTTTGATGAGAGCATTTTTAGGCTATATACACAGAGCACTGACAGCAATGAAAACATTTGTTTATTTCCATAGTAGACAAATTGCAAAGCATTGAATAACATACTGTTCATGTTTATGCGCCGTTGTGTTTGCCAGTTTTAACCAATAGCATTCTTTATTTTACATGCTTCATGGATTGTAAAGCAAACACAAGCTGCTAATTGTTTTGTTTGTTTTTGTTTTCGCTTTTGCTGGCTAGGCAATATGCTATGAGAAATGACTGATCATCCTGTTATTGCAGGTTTAAGAAAGTCCAAGTCCCAGGCAGAAGATGAGTTGAAAGAGTAAAAGAGTGCCTCTGTAGGATTTCCTTCCTGTAGATGGGGGTGGGAGAGAATATGCCCCACTTCTGCTACAGCTGCATTCCTAGGCAGATTAGAATAACTGTACCAGGAGCTACTTCTGGTGGCAGGTGTTTACAGTGGGTATAGCCTTCATTAGTAAGGATGCCCACAAGCTGGGATTGTTAAATGCTTAATATCCTGGAACTAGCATGAAGTTAAAAGGAAATAACATCATACCTTCAGGTGGAGTGCATCACTCCTAATTGCCTAAATCTTTACCCCTTTCAGTGGGAGTTAGAAAAGAGCTAAGGAAAGAGGAATAATGCCTTACAGCCAGCTGAGCTGCTTCAGAGCTGGTGCATAAATGTTCTCAAAAATTGTAAAAATTCATGGGATCTGAGATTACGCTACATTTCTTAGTTTATATGAAGATATTTCTCCATCCAGTCCAAGATAGTGCTATGTACCCATTTGATGTAGTCATGGAGCAAGTTGTAGTGACACTTAATGTTGCAGACTAGCAGAAAGATGATTCAAAGAACCACCATGAAATGATAAAGCAAATTAATGTGATGAATGTATGGTTTAAAATAGCTGAAGAAACAATTGCTGATTATGTTTGGTATGATTCAACCACTGAAGTCTAAACTGTTCCACTGGAATATAGGTATGTAGTAAAATCACAGAAATCTTGGATGTGTGAATAATTTACTGTAAAATGGCTTGTGTAAAAAATATATAAAATCCCTATTTTTGTATCCTTTATTTTTGAAGCAATTGCACCCACATGTCCGTGTCTGGGATTCTGTCAGTTTGAATACATTGCATGTAATCGGCACTGGAGTCTTTGATCGGGCTGTGAGCTGCTTGGGATTCTCTAAATCTGTAAGTGTCACAGCTTACATTTGTTATGCTTTATACTGTACAATGAATTTCTGTAACCTTTTCTTTTGTCTAGTACTACCTTCCTGCAGACTTTGGGGTTCAGTAATGAAAACAGATAATTACGGCAAATGTAAGAGTCTTGACTTTCTAGTTAAAAATGAATAATGATAGTACGAGGTATCTTGAAAAGCTGCAATATTTTGATAATAATATAAGTGAAAGGATGCATTAATTAAAGATTTTCTCCTGAGCGTGTTGGGCATTTTTGAATTTAAATGATCACATGGTCATTTTGCTTGATACCGTATTGTTTTAAATTGTAGGTACAAATTTTCTGAAGCAGAAGAAAGTAGAGCCTCAGTTTAGTCTTTACTGGTATGCTTGATGCAGACATTAGTGCTTTGTAATAGAGCTGTGATTTCTTTATTCTTTCTTGCTTTTACCTTCTTGTTGAATATTGTTGTCTATTTCATATTCCAATTTCGCAGACTTTCTTTCTGTCCAACTGTCTTACCTCCCTGCCTTCACATCTCTTCTTCTTCTTAGTAACTTCCTAGCAGCTCTTCCTGTGTTACGTCTCTTCCAAGTTATACTTCAATATAACTTACACTTTAATGTTTACTGTCTGCTTGGATTTTGTTACATTTTAATAAATGCTTCATCACAATGGATCAGAAATACAATGTGAAAAAATGTTTCATTGCAATCAAACTGCTTGATAACATACCTCACAACCTCTTAAAGCAAGAAATCTGGACAAAGCCACAAATAATGGGGGCACAAAGGCCCCAAAATAGGGACAATTTTAAGACAGACTAATTTACATTAACATTAATTTTCTGAAGGATATGACATCTGAAAATCAAATGTCTGCCATTATTTTTTGACTTTGGTCCTTAATGATTTGCCAGTGAGCCACAATTTTATAAGAAACAGTTCACAAATATGAGGCAAAAATCTGGGCATTCTGTGAAAATCTGGACAGTTGAGAGGTATGCTTGATAGAAACACACACTTAATCATTATTATGCCTGCCTCATCAGTGTATTTCATATTTTTAGTACTAATTTGTAAATGTCTCACAAAACCTTAAAATGGGTATGTGAAAATGTGTAAATAATTTCATGCAAAGATTTTTGAACATCAGGCTGACTATTTCAAGGCAAAATGCCAAGAAACTGTTTAATAACTGTGATCTGTAATTTAGTACTAGGTAAGGGAATGATGTGTGTTGGGTGGTGTGGTAGAAAGGCATTTTTATTTGCAATAAAATTCTGTCTGCCTAAGCTTATCGACACTGCTTCACATAATTTCCAAATACAAATTTATAAGGCCTTGTTGCTTCCACTTGAGAAAAAAAGTTCTTTGCTGTCTTGCAACCACCAAAATATTTCCTCTAGCTTATATGAATGTGTTAAGAAACATTTTGATCGTCAACAGATGAAGTTCACTCATGTTTTCTGTTAGTTTGATTAGCAAAGTAACTTATTAATTGAGATAAAATCAGACTTTTGATAGTTTCTTCTTGTATGTACTCTTTGGAAGAAATCATGAAAAAGAGCAACTGATTTATGCATACCGTTCTTTTTATACTATTAGAAA
The DNA here is from genome assembly GCF_019279795.1 of Protopterus annectens. Classification (NCBI taxonomy): domain Eukaryota; kingdom Metazoa; phylum Chordata; order Ceratodontiformes; family Protopteridae; genus Protopterus; species Protopterus annectens. The sequence goes on from NC_056725.1 coordinate 85,996,531, forward strand.
ATGTTATTTTAAATTTGATTTTTTTAACCATGTTATGTTTTTTATTTAGAATGGAGGTGCCTATCTGTGTGCTGTGGATGAATCCAATGAACATATCTTGTCAGTATGGGAGTGGCAGAAAGAACATAAAGTGGCTGAGGTTAAGGTAAAGATGCATGCATTGGCTTCAGATAGCTTTGTGTAATGTGTGTGTGTTTTAAACTTGTTTGCGGAGACTTTCTCTGGCAGACCGATATGCATGCTTGGATCCTTTTTCATTAGTATTATCCACCTTGCTATTAAACAGCGTCCACGGGATGGGGCCACATATTTAATACAACACTTTCTGCCAAATGGTCCCTTTTGTGCTAGATTTAGCAAAGAAGCCATTAAGTGTAGGGTTAAATTCCTCTAACACAATCAGCACTTGTGTGAGCAAACATTGAGTTTTAAATAAAGTCTTCAAGAATTTGTGCAGATGATTAGCATCGAACAAATATTTGAAGGCAAATCCTTGGCTCTGAAGGTCTAGAGTATTGTCTTTGGGATTGCAGTGTTATAGTAGCATGCAGCCAAATGAAATGTGGAATTTTGGACTTTTAGTTTTGTGTTCCATACTCCTACCTATGTGTCTCAGTAGGCTACATAGATGTTTCTGTAGTAATGTTAGACCAGCAAACTGTAGTTCCAAACGTTAGGATTGTTTTTCTGCCATTCTGTTTTTGTTTGAATGTTTGTTTGTGAAACTTTGTTTCATATGTGGATGGTTTTACTGTGTAATGGGAATAAGCAAAACAGCAAAAATGATGGTCATCATAGTCAGCATTGCAATACCAAGTCTTGGGGCTACTGACATGCTGAAACCCATGGCAAGCCTCAATAACTACCACTCAGCCAGCAGACATCTTTTCCATCTGAAGTCAGGATGTCAGTGGTAGAAAGGCTTGTGACACCATCTTTAATTCCTTTTTGCCATATTAGTCCTTTGCACAACATTCTATGTGTGAGCATCGTTAGTCCGTCGCTTGGCTTGAAGTAGCTGAGGATCCAGCTAACTATATAATTGGAGACCTTTATATTTAACAAAATTTTAATGTATTTTTAATGTTTAAGAAAGTCATCAAATGCAGATTGTGTTCAGATCCCCCCCCCCAAAGACTACCTCTACTATTGCTTTTTCTCCTTAGGGATCCAGCATGGTGTGACAAACTGTCACCTTTGTACTACGTTTAACAATAAAATCATTAAGTGTAGGGCTGAATCCCTCCAAAAATATTTAGAAATTGGTATGGCTCTGCCTTCACATGCTGTGGTGTCTGCTGGTTTCCAAGCTATTATCCTGAAAAGACAGATGGCCAAAGGAAAAAGAGAAGGCTATGCAGGAGGCAAAGACCTGTCTGTGTCCAAATTCCCACCTCTTCTTGAGATCAGACTTGGGTGAGGTGCTAAGCACCCCCCTGGTCCACTGTCTGTTAGGCCTGGACTCACTGGCATGTCCCCTCCAGAGGCTGCTACAGCAATGGCTCAGTTGTAATGTGCTGATACTCACAGATGGTTGAGTTTTTGAAGCTGCTAAGTAGGCCATTCCTTTTGAGAGTGTGAGCAATGTTCCCTTGGTAATAGTTTGGGAAGAATTACATGGGAGCCAGATGTAGGTCACTGCCACATGTCAGCAGTGTGAGGCCCTGTCATCTGCTTCCAAGTCCAAGGCACCTAAATGAAAACGGTGGCTTTGTTTTGTCCCAGCCAATGCTGCCTAGATCCCTTGCCTTTTCATCCCAGGTCTTACAACGGGACCTACTGTGGCTGGTGTAAGACTTCATAAAGTTTAGACAGCCCATCTTGGAGAAGGAGCCTGTGCCTGGATCCACTTCTGGAAAAAAAATGGACATATTCTTTCCAGGGTGAAGTATATTTTTCAGAGTCTGGGGATGAAGCAGAATTTGCCCTGTGTAGAGCTTCCCCCCAGAAGTATTTGGACTCTGACTCGGAAGATGCCTTGTCTTCAGCTTTGCCTTCTCAGAACTACTTCTTTGAGAATAGCCTTCACAGTATGAAGGAATCCTTTACTTTGTAAATCTAGGAAATTCTTCTAGGCCCAAGCTAACTATGTAAAGCTCTTAAGCCTTCCTGCCACAAGAACCATGGCTAAATCTGTAGTCGGTAAGATGCCTTAGATGTGTTTGCTTGACATATCCTTCCTCCCTTAAAACCTACTCACTTTTATAGGGTGCCTGTTTCTCACTTGCACCTCTATAAGAATCTAGTGGCAGATCCAGCTGTGGTGTCTGTGGAATCCAGCAAAGAATCTTGTGGGCCTGCAGCCAAGAATCCTTTGCAAGATCATAAGGAGAGGAGTTCTTTTGCCAGATAAGTCACGTTTCTCTGCCAACACAGCTATGAGAGTTCTTTTTTTTTTTCAAAACAGGTTTATTGTTTTAACATATAAGAGAAATATCATAACAATTTTATACAAGTAATTAAAAATAGGTATTATTATAATATTCAACAAAACAACTAAAGTATTTACAAAGACATCCACTACAATCAGATCAATTAATTAAACTAAAATACCATGCTACTGAAATTAAAATTTTTTTAACAAATTTTGTAAATTATCCCATACAATAAAATAAGATGTTTTTCTATTTGTTCTAGTCCTAATTGTGTTTATTTCCATATGGCACACTATATTCATAACATTTTAAATTCATTGAACGGAGGAGGTGTATCTGAAATCCAATTTCTAGTTATTATTTTCCTAGCCACTGCTAGAATAGACCATAACAAGGGAAGCTTAACCTTTTAACACTTTGAGGTACAGGTGTGTTGAATAATATAAGAGATTTAGAAATAATGAAATTATCTGTAAAAGAGCCTGCAAAATTCATTAATTGACTTCCAGTATTCTTTCAATTTTATACAGTCATAAAACATATGAGCCCAGTCAGCATTAATTTCTACATTACATCTCTTACATAGATTATCTTTATTATTTATTTTATTCATCATCAAAGGTGTATAAAAGATCTATGTAAAAATTTCCATGTATGAAGTCTCCAGACAATGGAAGACGTAGTTCTATAAGCAGATTCCAATATATATTGTTTATCTTGTTGATTTGGTGGGTCCCCATTAATAGAAGTGAAATAATTCCAGTATGAATCTACACTGTAAAAAGTTTCTTGTCTGATAACTTTATGTATGTATGAAAGTTTACCTTTATCAGAAACTTTATGTTGTAAATTTAATATCAAGTAATCAATCAGTGTTGGAATAGATTCTTTAACAGTTATAGACATTAAATCTATTTTATTAATGAGATGTTGTCTAAAGGTCTGAACCTCTAACCAGCAAGTTTCTCTTAGATCAAATTCTTGTTTTAAGAAATCTAGATTTTAACTTTATTATCAGATATCAACTGATACCAGTACTTTAGATCATTATCTATAGCTAAATGAGTTCCTTCAGATGTAGATGACAAAAGCATACCCTGAGTATACATTATAGGAAATACAATAAAATTCCATTCCCTATACTTAGGGTGCATGAATATAAAGTTACAATAACTAATAATAATATTTAATGGGTAACAAACCATATGTTAGGTGTAATAGGTGAAGTACAAAATTCCTTTAGTAACCATAACATGGAGTTATTTACAATCATATTTTTATGTGTTAAGGAGATTTTCATGAAGTGTATACTAATTAGCTCCCAATAATCTTTCCATTTTGTGACGTATGACTGATCTATTAATAAAGTAATAACTTTTACAATAGAAGAGATGGTATATAAATTAAAATCTGGAAAAGAAATACCCCCTTGAGACCAGCTATTAGTATGTTTCTTTAATGCAATCCTAGGTCTATTAGGTGCCCATAAGAAATTTAACATTAGTGTGTTCAGTTTCTTGATAATTATTTTTGTAGGTGGAAGTATTATTGATTGTATTAAGTATAAAATCTTGGGGAATATTATCATTTTAATAATTGTAAGTCTCTCCTCCATAGTAAAAACATATTATTCCAGGTATTAAAAGATTTTGTATATTAAGAAAACAGGTATTATAATTATTATATATAATAGATTTAATATCTTTAGATAGTATTATACCTAAATAAGTTATCTGACCTGAATTGGGTACATATTTAGTAAAATCACTAATGAGAATATTTTTTCGTGTATATATAGGTAGCATTTTAGTTTTTCTTCATTGAATATTAAACCAGAAATACTTTTAAAATTCATCATGTTATCAAATAGAGACTGTATAGAAGAATTAGATCCTGCTGATGTAATTAGAACATAATCTGCAAAAAGTTGAATTTTGGATGTTGTATTTTCATCTATTTCAAAACCCTCTATGTCAGTACTGTTTCTGATCAAATTAGCCCAAGGCTGCATTACTAAAGTGAATAATAGTGGAGAAAGTGGACATCCTTGTTTTGTACCTTTAAGAATGGGTATTTTTTGTGAAACATATGTTCCTACCTTAATATAAGCCAACGTTCCTTTGTATAAATGTTCAATTAGATTTACAAATGCATCCGAGAAGTTTGTGCACTTCATTAAGGTAAACAGATAGTCCCAACTTACTGAATCAAATGCTGAACTTATATCAAGACTAATAAGTGTTAAATCTTTCTTTTTCCTATTTGCAAAATCTATTAATGTTAAAGTTCTTCTTATATTATCAAAAGTATTTCTATTTACAATGAAGCCTGTCTGATCTATATCTATAATGCCGGGAATGATTGTCTTCAATCTATCAGCAAAGATATTCATAAACATTTTATAATCAACATTAAGTAATGAGATGGGCCGATATGAAGAACATCTAGTTGGATCTTTATTAGGTTTTAAAATTGGCGAAATAAATGTATATTGCCAAGATGGGGGGGTTATTAACTCAGTTTGGGCCAAAATAAAAACCTTATGTATTAATGAATATGTATTTTAGAAAGGATTTTATATATCTCTGGTATAATACCATCATTACCCGGTGCTTTGTTTGATTTAAGCTTATTCATTTGTGTAATAACTTCTGTATATGAAATACCCTTGTCCAATAGTTTAATCTGTTGTTTATTAAGCTTTTTA
>NC_056725.1:86004112-86034112 GCF_019279795.1 Protopterus annectens
TTCAATAAATCTGTCTGCTTTATACAAAATAATGCACAGCAAACACATTTTAGTAACCAGATTTTACAAACATGCTATACTACTGCTTTAAAATATATCACATGACAATTTCTTCCAGTATAGAGTTATACAATTATTTATGCTTGTCAATCAGATTAGTAATGTATATGTTTGAGACATAGGTTTTTAACACATATTATTAATCTGCTATTCCTGTATCTGTGATGTGTCAGTGTGATATCTAGGTCAAAGGTAAGACCAGCTGCTTTCAGCTTCTCTGTGAGAATTCTGAGAATTGAAGCTTTTGAAGTAGCTCATGGACACTGTGCATGAGACAGCCCACATCCCAGATTGTCTCTCTTAACATTTTGGCGGGAAACTTATTAAAAACTAGTGACAAACATTCATTTAGCAGTGTAAATGCATTTAAACATGACAAAACCTTCACAATGCATTCTACAGGTTATTACAGACTCTATGTAAGTGAAATCAAGCCCAAAATTATTAAGTAACAAAACTCAACATTTTTGTCCCAACTCAACTCCTATGCGAATCTTATTATTTACTGTGTCTATATGATCAAAAGTATTTCTATATATTAATAAAGAAAAGAAAAAGAGAGTAGAAAGTGAAAGGGTGTAAGGCAGAAATAAAAAAAAATGTAAGAGAAAGCTATAAGAAGTATATACAATAGAATATTACTTGCTGTTTATATTAATAGAGTTAAAAATAAAACATATTATTTACTATTATTTAGTTCTAATTATTATTAGTTAAAGCATGACAGATTATTTACAAACAAGCATAAGCAGTGTAATCAAGAAAGTATAAATAGGTAGTGTCATTCCTGTATCTGTGATGTGTCAGTGTGATATCTAGGTCAAAGGTGAGACTAGCTGCTTTCAGCTTCTCTGTGAGAATTCTGAGAGTTGAAGCTTTTGAAGTAGCTCATGGACACTGTGCATGAGACAGCCCACATCCCAGATTGTCTCTCTTAACATTTTGGCGGAAACTTATTAAAACTAGTGACAAACATTCATTTAGCAGTGTAAATGCATCTAAACATGACAAAACCTTCACAATGCATTCTACAGGTTATTACAGACTCTATGTAAGTGAAATCAAGCCCAAAATTATTAATAAGTAACAAAACTCAACATTTTTGTCCCAACTCAACTCCTATGCAAATCTTATTATTTACTGTGTCTATATGATCAAAAGCATTTCTATATATTAATAAAGAAAAGAAAAGAGAGTAAAAAGTAAAAGGGTGTAAGGCAGAAATAAAAAAAATGTAAGAGAAAGCTATAAGAAGTATATACCATAGAATGTTACTTACTGTTTTTAATAGAGTTAAAAATAAAACATATTATTTACTATTATTTAGTTCTAATTATTATTAGTTAAAGCATGACAGATTATTTACAAACAAGCATAAGCAGTGTAATCAAGAGAGTATAATTAGGAATAGCATTTGAAGAACATATAAACTTTTAAAGGAAAAAAAAAAGTATCAAATTACTGACCTTATTTTTCCTCTTCAGAAAGAGAAACAAGTTAATTCACAGCTTGCCATTAAATCTCCAGATAGTTTGACTAGTTATGAAACAAAACATTTCTTTGCACACAGAGAATAACTTTGATTAAATCTTTTTCAAAATATTTGTTGCTTCTTGGAAATGCAGGAACTATATTTAAAAAGATTAATAATAAAATAAAATGATGAGAGAGAAAAAAAAAAAAAACATAGTACAAATCATTTGTTTTTTAGTCTCTTCTTCTTCTCCTCTGAAGTCTTCCACGAAGTTTCAGTTGCCAGTCTCTTTAACGAAGGACTAGCCCATTCCATTTCTTCTATTTTTTCCAAAATCTTATTTTTGATAAACAGTAAAGCAGAGTCTAAGTCATCGAAAATTTTAGGACCATCAGGAAGGAAGATTTTAAGCTTGGCAGGAAACAGAAGGTATGTTTTAAACTGTGCTTTTTTAAGCTCCGTTATTAGTGGCAGAAAAACTTTTCTTTTAGCTAATACCATGGAAGAATAGTCATTGTCAAAATGCACAGCTGTTTCATTAATCTTAACAGGAGCTTTAGCCCAAGCAGATTTAAGAACCATCTCTTTATCAAAAGATGATAGAAATCTAACTATAACTGATCTAGGATAGTTTTTGTTAGAGTTAGTATTAGCTATAGATCTATGTGCTCTTTCGATACCAAAAGAGAATGCTTCTGGTAAATCTAAAGTTTTAGGGAGCCATGTTGTTAAAAAAGAAGTAATATTGTTACCTTCAATATTTTCTGGCAGTCCAAAAATCCTAATGTTATTGCGCCTAGATCTATTTTCCAGGTCATCCAGCTTTGTTTGTAAATGTGTATTTTGTTTCAGCAGAAACTCAATGTTGATTTCCTCTTCTTGTATTCTATTTTCCATGTCATTCACAGCTTCTTCTATGCCTGTCATCTGGATCTTCTGTTGTTGCAGGTCCATATGTAACAAGTCTATTTGTTTTGTAGTTTTTCTATGAAAGTGTCTATTTTAGTATCCATTTTATCCATCTTAGCAGTAAGTTGCTGGACTATAATTATCAGAGACTGAAGTTCTTTCTTGATGCTGGAGTCTTGAGAATTTGTCTTACTGGAACTCATTTCAGACTGATAAACTGACAAGAAAATTTCCAAAGTAATTTCTGACAGGAATATTATTAAGATTTCCTTTCTTTTTTAGATATAGTTCAAGAACTATATAAAACAAACATATTTAGAAAGAAAATTACTTCAACAATTAATTTTTTAAGTAATTAATTCCTGTCAATGTAATGAAATTGGTGGAGCTGAAGAAATCTGCTGCTATCCTGTGTTCATCCTTGGCCACGCCCCAGCTATGAGAGTTCTGAAGTGCTAGTTTAATATGTTCAAATACAGTGAGTTAGTTCAGGAACAAATAAAAACTAAGGCAGAAAGGATGCAAGATAAAAGCCTCTGGAAAGACATCCAGGAATTTGAAATGTATGCACCCTATCTGGACATTCACTTAACTGTGGGCTAAGATGCTTTGGATGCATCATGGCTGCCATGGTATCAGTGATCAGACATCCATGGTTGAAGACACAAACCTTGTCAGGCCATGTCAAAGCAGCACTCCTAGACACCCCAGTAAATAAGGAGTAGCTCTTTGGGCCCTCAGTGGAAAAGGTGTTTGAGAGACTGGGCCACAAGGTGAAGCAAATAAGTAATTTAAGGAATTCTACCTTCCCCCTACTCCCTGTACAATAGGAGCTACCAAGCAAGTCCAGGTCCTTTCCCCCATTCAAAAAAAAACTGACACCCTGGAGGGAAGACCTAGTTATCAGAGACTGGCAAACCGACCAGTGTGCCAGACATTGTGGGGGGAGGGGGTCTAAGGTCCCTCCCCCACCTAGGGAAAAGTTGTGACTGTACCCAGTGCCTCCTTCCTGTCTCCCAAAATCCCACCTCAACCTCATCCCCACCCTCCTGGAAGGTAGGTTTGACTCCTTCCGTAGTCATTGGGAGCAGATTATCCAGAACAAATGGGTACTGCAGATAATCAGAAATGGCTGCTCACTACAATTTTATAAAAGCCCACCCTTCATAGACACTCCCATCCCTCCAAAATAGTAAAGCACACCAGTTCCTTCTCTCCTAAGGGACCTGCTGCACCAGAGTTCCATTTAGCTAGTTCCTTTAGAAGAAGCGGGCATAGAATTCTACTCATGCCTCTTTCTAGTCCCCAGAAAAGGAATTACACATTTGTGACCTTTCAAAACTCAAATCCTTGTTATTGAAAACATTCAAAATGTTAACACTTCAAAAACCTTGCCCCCCTTATCTTCCCATGGGCTTGAATGATGACTCTGGACTTGAATGATGCCTTACTTTTTGTTCGTATTCTTCAGGAGCAAATTAGGTTCCTATATTTCCAAATAGGGGATCACACTACCAGTTTTGTGCCTTGCCATTTGGTTTATCTATTGCACCAGAGTATTAATCAAATGTCTACACTACTCATTGCCATTGCAGATTGAAGGGGTTCCATATTTACCCATACTTTGACCATGCCTGATCAGGCAACATCAACAGTAGGATGTCTGACAGTTATGCAGGTCCCCATGGATTGCTTTCAGAAGGTGGATCTCACCCTCTGTGATTAGAAGTTTTACTAACACCCAGTACCAGGGTTACTGTCCTGGGGGCAGACATGCACCTACCGGAGGGTCTGTCTACAAAAGAAAAAGGGATTGATCCTCTCAAGAAGATCTCGTACACCTAGACAGCAAAAACATCACTACTGCAAGGGAATTTTGGATGATACTGGCTTCATGTAGTCTAATGGTTCCAGTAACAAAATTGCACATGAGGGAACTGCTGTGGTTTCTAAAAAACAAAAAGAAAAATGCTGGGCCCAACACCAGCACTCTCTAGAAGCATCAATACCACTCCAGCCATTCCCAAAGAAAGAAATTCTCTGGTGGGAGAAGGGTGTCAAAGCAAACCCAGGAACCACACTCCATCTCTCAGAAAAGGTCCAAACCCTAACCACAAGTAGCTCAGACATGGTTTGCAGAGTACATCTGAGATAATTCTGGGTTCAAGGGGCACAGGCACCAGGCAGCTCAGCATATCAATATAAAGGAAAAAAAAGCCTTGGTGCCGTTCAAATTGCCAACATCAAAGCTGTTTTCCAAGTAAGCACTCAAGTCAGTCATTCATATATCTCAGCTGCAAGAGCCCAACTTCGTTTTTCACAGGTTCAGTGTAACTTGAGAACCAACTCTTCCTTCTTGCCGAAGGTGGTATCATAGGTCTCCAAGAAACTTAGCTATTCATCTTCCCATTTCTTTCTCAACTCACACAACAGGTGGGTAGAGAGAATAATTCATCCTTTAGATGTACATAGGCAAATATTCTACCTAGACAGAACAAAATTCCCAAATAGATCTAACCAGCTGTTTGTGGCATTTGTAAAATGCAAACAAGGAAAACCACTAAGAAAACAGACCATCAAATAGTTAGCCGAATATATAATGCTTTTTGTTATTCTGACCATAGTGAGCAGAGTCAGGGTTCATTCTACAAGAGCAAAAGCTACCATGACAGCATTTCTAAAAGGGATAACTACACAGACTTTCTAGAAGTAGCCACTTGGTCCTCTGTACTCACCTTCACCAAACATTACCACTTGGTCCTCTGTACTCGCCTTCACCAAACATTACCACTCTTGTGCTACAGAGAGATTTAGCTTGGTGTGCCTCTGCAGTACTGCAGCCTGGTGTCCCCAACCCAGAATTCTCTCCAACCCCCCCTTCCTAATAGAAATGCTTTGGGAGTCCCCCTATGACTTAGTACTGTAACACTGACTTCACTGAATGCAGTACAGTTGTGTAGATAACTTACTGTAACTGTACATGTTATAGTAGATCAGTGTTGCAGTAAGCTTTCCCTCCCTCCCTTCTTCCTCCTTGTCATCTTCTTGACCGCCCATGAGGTTGGGATGGATACCCTACCTAATCACAAGCCCCTTCCCTATGCCACTCAGCTGTTCTAACACATTGCCTCCAGCTGCCAGGTTCTGCGGGGCAGGTTGTGCTCTGCCTGTGGAACATCTGACTCTGACAAAGATATGAAGGTGGCACTGGCTGAAGAACCTTTGTCGTCAACACCCACCCTGAGCAGTCTAGTGCTTTGGATAATGTGGAATGCTCTGTGTTTGACCAGAAGTGAACCCAGTGTTCCACTGTTCTGGATTTGAACAGCTTTGGTTCCACTACACAGCTTTTGATTGGTTTGTGTACCGCATTTGTCAGTCTGCATCGCTGTATACAAGCCAGTCAAAAAGCTATGCCTGTGTTCCACATTAAACAACATTGGCTGTGATACACATTTTTTTGATTGGCTTGTATTCTGCAATTACAGCCATTTGCCATTGTGGTGTACGAAGCAGTCAAATAACTGATCCTGAGGACAGGAGCCAATGAGAGCTCCCAAATACATGACCATTCATGTACCAGAAATGGTTGTGACAAACTACATTTAAAGAAAGTGAGAAAAAATAAAATAGAAGCAAAAGAGTACAAATGTAAATAACTGCAATACCAGCAGTTAAAAGGATTTGTTTAAACTGCTGCTATTGCAGTTATTTACTTTGGTACTGTTTTGCTTCTATTTTATTTTGTTTCCTCTCTCTAAATGCATACATCTTAACCTCCTAGAGTAAGAAATCTGGACAAAGCCATTAGCCAAACATGATGTGGTGATAAAGCCACAAAAACAGGGACAATTTTTAGATATTGCTCTTATAAACTTAGGAAGCTTCTAGAATAGCAGGATTTGTTGTTACCATGAATGGTTTGAAGGATATGATGTCTGAAACTCAAACTGCTGTCATGTGTTATTTCATTCCTCTGTGATATGCTGGAAAACTACATGTTTTATGAGGAACAGACCAAAAATATGAAGCAAAAAATTGGGGCATTCTGGACAGTTGAGAGGTATGACAAGGGTGTATGTCTATGTCGCTGTGTGTCCATGTCGTGTGTCCGTGTCTCTGTGTGTCTGTGTCGTGGGTCTGAACCTCTTAGCACAAGAAATCTGGACATAGCCTTAATTAATGGGAGGACAAAGGCCCAAAAAAGGAACCAGTTTTAAATATTGCTCTTATAAACTTAGAAAGTTGCTAGAATAACAGGCTTTGTGTTAGCATGTATGCTCTGAAGGACATGATATCTGAAACTCAAATTTCTGTCATTACCTTGTTTCATTCTTCTGTGATTTGCCAGAATTCAGAGTTGTGGCTGAGCTGCCTTCTATGTGGAGTCTATATGTTCTCCTCTTATTCACATAGGTTTTCTCTAGGTGCTCCAGTTTCCTCCCATGGTCCTAAGGCATGCATTTGGTGGATTGGACACTCTAAATTGTGTGTGTGTGTGTGTGTGTGTGTGTGTGTGTGTGTGTGTGTGTGTGTGTGTGTGTGTGTGTGTGTGTGTGTGTGTGTCACACAGAGGAACAAGAACCACTAAGGTCTAGCCACCTGCCAGTGTGAATATTACCTCTAGATGATGGTCACTGCTGATATGACTCAACTCCATGTGCAGAAATAAGGAAAAGGGCATTATGGATATATAAATTTGAATGCAAGTTTATTCACATGTGTGTTATATAAATATGTAGTGTGTATATATATGTATGTGTGTCTGTGTGTGCATATGTGTGTGTGTGTGTGTGTGTGTGTGTGTGTGTGTGTGTGTATATATATATATATATATATATATATATATATATATATATATATATATATATATATATATATATACATATAGATATATAGATTCACTTCAGAAGACTGAAAGCCCAAAATCTTGAATCTCCGAGGATTGAGACCAAAATCTTAAAAGTTCAAAAGACTGAAAACTCAAAATACTGAATCTCAGAATACTGAAAACACACAGAAAACCAACACTTAGTATATTCCAGCACAACTACATACAGAAACAAATAAAAGATAAACTGTTTACCACTTCTGCAAGTATAAGCAGAGGGGCAAGCCCACCTGCACCTCCCCATCTGGTGGACTGCACCCCCCCCCACCCCCTGCTACTTAAATATATCAACTCAAGAGATCGCACTCCACAGAACAAAATGGCAAACATACCATTATGTGTTTCATGACTGCCTGTTGTAACTTTAATTCTGTTTCCTTCTAACTTGCTATACTGTAACATGACTCATGTTAGTGTAGTGAAGTTGAAGTGCGATGTCACATTTGATATCTTTAAGTAGCAGGGAGTGTGGGGGGATGCAGAGGGGCTTACCTCCCTGCTTATACTTGGAGAAAAGTAATGTGGTCTGTCTTCTATTTGTTTTGTATCTTCTTTTCAGTATTTTGAGATTTAGTATTCTGAGATTCAGTATTTTGAGTTTTCAATCTTTTGAACTTTCAGGATTTTGGTCTCACTCTTTTGAAATTCAAGATTTTGGGCTTTGTCTTCTGAAGTGAATCCTATATAATAGTGTCATGTGTCTGTGTGTGTGTCTGTGTGTGTCATGTGTCTGTGTGTGTCATGTGTCTGTGTGTCATGTGTCTGTGTGTCTGTGTGTGTGTGTCTGTGTGTGTGTCTGTGTGTGTGTCTGTGTGTGTGTCTGTGTTTGCGTATGTGCGTGTCTGCCCAAGTGTGTACTATCTTGTGAATCTGCCATGCCAGCATATGTTGTCAATACTGTAACTGGGTGGACCAACTGGGGCAAACTGTCAAAATGTGTAATTACCAGATCTGTGGATTGGGCATGAGCACAGTGCTAGTGTTTTATTTAGGCATGCACAGATATTGTGGTTGCTGAAATGAATACTTTTAGTAGCATCAACTGGAATGGTTGCTTACCTTTTCTTTGTTTCAACTTCAGGTGACCTTTTTTTGTGGTCAACTTTAGGTTCATAGGTGTGTACTAGGCTAATGGCCCTGGGGCCTTTACAAGCTTAGCCATAGTATTACCCTGGCATATTGCCACCCGACCTTAGCTCCCAGTGCCTATGTTGAGTAGAGCCACTGGATTTATTCCGGGGGGGGGGGTTGAATTTTCCGTTTCCCATCCACTCATCAAGATTTCTCTTGAAGAGGGTCAGCGAGGTGCTCTGCTTAACATGTATGGGAAGTCTGTTCCATAGCATGGGCAGTCTCTGGCTTGTGAACCTGTCTCCAGCATGTTCTGTTAATTGTGGTAATGAGGTTGAGGTCTCTGAAGCATGTGGTGTGGAAGCATTGGGATTCTTTTAGATGTAACATTTCTAACAGAGCTGGGTCAGACATGGCTTTGAAGTCAAGCAGAGATCGCCTCTTAAGTAGGCGATATGATGCAGAGAATAGTTGGAGTTTTTTGAATCTGTCCATATAGGACAAGTGTTTAAGGCCTAGGATCCTCTATGTGAGGTACTTTTGTAGTCCCTCCAGTTGTTGCAGGTGTCTAGTGAGGTATATGCCAAATGGGACATTGTACTCTATGACTGACCTAATGAGGGAAGAGTAGAGGGAGACAATGACCTCTTTCTTCCTGGATGCAAAACCCTTAGTAATGAGATGTGCCACATAGAAGGACTTTCTGACCACAATGGCAATGTGGTGATCAAAAGAGAGGTTGCTGTCAACCTGTGTTTCCAGATCTCTTATAACGCCTTCTGTGTTCAGTGGACTACCATCAATGTGGTAATTCATGGGAACTGAGTTTTTCCCAAAGGGGATGACGACACATTTTTTGGCATTGAGCTTAAGGCCATGGTTCTGACACCAGTCACTGGTCTCAGTGAGGCCATTCTGTAGGATGTCAACATCACTTGGGGAGTTAATAATAGCTCCCAACTTGCAATTGCCTGAGAACCTGATGGCATGTTTAAAAGGTTTTAACAGTTTTTAAGTTCTATTTATTATGCGAGAATGGGGATTTGCAGCAGATGGTTTAATTTTTTTTTTGTTTTAAAGCTTGTTTATATGAAAATCTCAACATACAGTGCAGTCTTATTTCTGAATTTACCATAAGTGGATGGGAACAGACTAGCTGATGCATCAGTCAATACTAGAATATAGTAGAATTCAGAACAGCAAGCAGTAGCATTGGGGGTGTGTGTGGGCGTGGGTGTGGGTGGGCGTGTGTGTGGGCGTGGGTGTTTGTGAGCGTGTGTGGGTGTGTGTGTTTTTATTTATTTATTTATTTTTTCTAGTACTGCACCATTATACTATACCAAGTAGGAGGTGGTCTAATTTACAGTCAGGAAATACTGTGAAGTTTGGGGGAAGGCGTCAAAATGTGGGTTAAAGGAGTAGGTTACAGCTAGGAGAGATAGTGACATTTGAGTAGTTACAGGTAGGTTGGGAGGTGGTAAGAACAAAGCTAAAAAGATTATTAGCCTTGGTGTGGTTGGAAGCAGTTTGATCAAAGGAATTAGAAGTAATAAAATCGAAAGTTTGCCCTTACTTATACTTTATCATTAGCTCTTAATATGTGTCATTTTATAGCAGATAGTTGATCACACATAAAATGTGTAATCAGTCTGATGGAGAGCTTTTGGATCCAATTTAGATAATCACTATGCTTGGAAAAAGATATAGAAAGGGGCCAATAATTGGCGATGATTATTAGGCCATTGTATTGAGATTTTTCTGGACTTCTACAAGTTCTAATTTGGAATTGTGCACAACTTGTCACAAAACAGTAGGTAACCTAACTGATCTGCACCCACAGCTCTGTGTGAATCTGAATCTGTGTGCTTTGTGTTCAACTCTGGCAAGGAGAAAGTGCTTTTTGCACTGGAACCAAGTTGCTGTCGCTACTCAGATATGCATAGGAATGCCTCAGTCTCAGACATTTTGCTGCCCTAGTTGCTATGTTTAAACACTGCCTCACTGATACTAATTAGAATTTGACGATGGGTGGGTGGGTGCCGAGGTTGCATCCATGTGCTGAACTTTGCCTAAAATGTCATCATGGGAGCAGCTGAGGCTTTATCCAGTAAGTGAAAACCAACAGATGAGAGGCAGCCCAGAAGATCTTCTTCTTTAGTCTGATAATTGCTTTGTCACTATATTTAATGTGGAATCAGATGCAACAGGCATTTTATGAGACTGCAGATCTGTGGGACTAAATGTAGCAAGCTTCCAGCACTGCTGGTTTGCAATAGGTGTGTGTGTGTGTGTGTGTGTGTGTGTGTGTGTGTGTGTGTGTGTGTGTGTGTGTGTGTGTGTGTGTGTGTATATATAGATATATATATATATATATATATATATATATATATATATATATATATATATATATATATATATATATATACACACATATACATGTATATACATATATGTATATACATATGTATAGATATATAGATAATAGATAAGATATATATGTAATATGAAAGTTAGGTGTAGGTAGAGGTACATGTGAGTTCCTGGGTAGATGATGATTGCCATCTGGGGTCTGGGAAACTTTGATATTTTCCTAGTTTTTTAAATTTTTCATTAGCAGTTGAAATGAAAAACAACTCCACAGATGAGTCAAAGAACTCCACAGATAAGCCAGTCGGTTCGGTATAGTACTTTTCACTTAAACCACATCAGTTTGAAAAATCGCCTCTAAAGCTGAATGGCCTTCAAAATGTCCGAGTACAAAAATGTCTTAAGAAATTAATATAGTTTCTTAGCCAGAATCCAAATGAGCACTTCTTTATACTACACAGAACATGAATCTGTCATTGGAAGAGCCCAAAGTATTAACTTCTGTTACCCTTTCTCTTAAATGCACTTCTCATATAGCCATTTCCCAATACAGGAACTGATTCAGTGTTTCTAGCCGTTGGATTCCTGTTTGTGTAACCTTCTATTTTCATTTGCATGTAGCATCTTTTTTTTCTACCACTGTAATAACTACCTAAAACTAGTCAGACTGGAGCATTCCCCAAAAATTACACCAATTGCTAAGTGTCCTGCTACTGCAACTTCAGTGTTTGCCAACTGTGCCGAACATTTCAACCAACCTAGATGTATAAAATATTCAGCACTGACAGAGCCAGCAAAAAAAAAAAAAAACAAAACAAAAAAAAAATCTCTATTTCTAGATCTTGTAAAATCTCTATGTGACCAGAGGAATTTTTTGAGTCTTCAGTAATCTTTCTCATGTCCAGCTAAACTTTACTTTACAGTCACAATAATCATTATTTTGTAGCTTGAACTTATCACTTTATTGGAATATGCTTCACTTCTGCTTTTTTACAAACTAAGTTAACTAAAGATGATTATCATTTTCCTTTATTCATGCCCACTTTGTCGCACTTAAATTCTCTACCTTTTCAAAAAATTCCCTTAGGTTTACCCATACCACATATTTAGTGGTAAACTTATGCCACACAATATGCTTTACATTTTCCTTGTTGCTCACAAGATACTAAATCTTCACATCTGCTTAAATTTCTGATATCACTACTTGTGTATATACCACATTGCTTAGACATCCCTTTTAGCAGGATATCAACTAACTGATTTAAACATTTTCACCTATTGCAGTAGCTACTAATTCATCCTTGTTGGTTCTGTTTGTTTGCGACTTTTGGCTTTTCCCGGTTAGGGGTCGCCACAGCGGAACTCCGGTCCGCTAATGATTGGCAGTTGATTTTTACGTGCCGAGTTGCCAGCCCTGACACACAACCTTCTCATGCATGTCTCCACACAGAAGACTCTTTAGCTGTGAATCGAACGGGACAACGTCTTGCTGTGAGGCGACAACACTACTGCAGCACCACCACCGCAGTATATATCCTTGTTAGTTCTGTGATAAACAATAATGCAACTCAGTTCATTTTCTCCCTTTATTTTAAGTATCTTATTGAATTTCTGAAATCCCTATACAGCAGAATAATTTATTTTCAGGTAGACCTTTATTTCATAAACCACCCCTGTGACATCTTGAGCTTTTTGATGATATCTATGTCCAGCACAACTGTACCCCCCCCCCCCGAGGTTGGTCAGCTCATGCTGTACCCCCTTGAGGTTGGTCGGCTCATCTTTTTGCACTGCGTTCTGAGTTCTACTACCTGCTTTCTTACCTTGAGGAAAATTTGAAGTTAACTTGGAAGACACTGAGAACCATAAAGAATTAAGGGATGTATGACCGAAGAAACTACTTGGACAATCTGTAAATGCAAACATCCTTTCCAATTAAAGAACTCCCACAATTTTGACACAATTTCTTTATATCCTAGCTTTGCTTATGTACTTTTTCAGCCTTATTCTTTAGTAAGTTTCCTGGTCTGCTTTCACTTAACTAAACTCACAGCCTTTTTTTTTTTTTTATTATTAATATTGATAGCCTTCATCTTAGAAGCATTTATTTTGTTCCCAGAGTATTTTCCAAATACCAGAAGTTGGAAAAACTGCAAATCTACATCAGGGTCAGGTGACTGCACTGGTCATCTGGTAAATACTGGGACAGTGAATGAATGCCTGTAGGATGTGCACACAGTATTAAGCAGTATGCTCCCTAACAACAGTAGAGTAGCCAATGAATAGGCATCACCAAAGTAATAAAACAAGGTTTGATTAATCAGTTAATAATGCAGTAAAGCACTAATTCTGATCAATTACTAAGGCAACAGTCAGAAGCTAATGAGCAAGTATCATAAATATACTGAATTCAACTGTAACAGTAAAATTAATCCTAGTAATGCAACTAAACTAAATGATGGAGATGGAGAAAAGGCAGTATATTTTTATGAAGTGTCCCAAAACTTGTGAAAAGATAGGCGTGTTAAGCATCTTTCTGATATCAGAAAGCACTTTTCTGTACTAGTCTTGTGCTGCTGGCACCACAAAACTGTGTCAAGAAGCGGTTGAATGTTTATCAGCTTTCAGATGCTCTTTGTGTGTATTGCCTCTGGCAGCAGTTATTGCTTAGTATTCCTACACTGATTTTTTCTTGTCTAACTTGTATAGTACGTGGTAGCAGGTAACGCTCTGTTCATTACAAACAGTTATGAATGGCTCTTTTGATCATAACCCAGCATGTTGGTTCCCCATGTGGATGTCAGGATTCTTTACATGAATTTCTGTACATCCTCATCTGGAACTTATAATATCCTGGTTATGTTTGGAGACCCGGCCGTAGTCATCTATGTAATTCACAACAAGGATGTGCAGGTTCTCTTATCTGTTACAGACTAGGCTCTTCCCTAGTTACCCAATAGGATATACACTGCTCAGTTGCACTCTGCTATGCAAAAATGTGGATATTTAAAATTTCTAAGTCTATGCTCCCACAGAAACTGACCAATTTAAAACCAAGCCTATACAAACTTCTCTCAGACAACTTGTTTGTCTTTTTAATATGACATTGTAATGTGCTTTGCACTTTATCTTGTAATTGATGAAGTTAAAAATAAGTCATGCTAGTAAAAGAATTGGTATTTTCCAAGACAAAAAAAGAAATTAAAAATGTATGCAAGTCTAATTAGTTGTCCATCTGTGGTATACAAACCAATACCAGAGAGATTTAGATGGCAGTGGATGATGGCAAGCTATTTGAAATAGCAGTTTTAAGTAAAGCAAACAGTTGTCTGGCAGTAGACCAGACATTGCTCCCAGGCTGTCTCCAGTAGGCCTAACTAGTTAATAAATTAGTACTATTGTATTTTATATTTATATGTGTGTGTATATATATATATATATATATATATATATAAAAACTACGAAATTCAAAATAATTTTGTACTTAAATGTCTGCAATTAATGTCGAAACTGCAGATTTGTACTTAAAAGTCTGCAATTTAATGTCGAAACTGCAGATTTACGACTGTTCAGTTAGTCGTAAATCTGCAGTAATTGTCGAAAATGTCGAATTCCACATTTTACGGCAATTAACAATGTCACCCTTGCTGTAAATCCCAATCGCCTAAAACTAACATCCCATTTATGCAGGGGGGCAAGCCCCCCCACACCCCCCAACTATATATTCCAACTCTGAGATCGCACTACAGTGAGGAAAGGGATGTATTTCCCTAACCACACTGTACTGCAATCTCTGTACATCCCTTCGAATGTTTATATTTCCGAATGCACAGGACATTCGCAAATATAACGTTCGAACATTTGGAATGTACTCATTTGAACTATTCGAACATATGTAGTTCGAATAATTCATAGGCCTACATTGCAAAGTCGAGATATTAATAGTAAAACATATATATACATATGCAAAGTTTAGCACTGTGCTAACTAAATTGACCTCGAGCATTCTTGCCAGTCATCTGCATTTAATCATTTGCTGTCGTATATTTTAATACAGCATTCTGTCTCTGCTTTTGTGAGTGTTTGACAAATTTATTTTGAAAATGTACAAATTTATTTATTTGTCTTTTGTTAACTGGGTTAGTCCACTGCACTGAAGGCTCACTTTCAGTGGAGACCCGAGCAGAAAAGCTCTACATAAAGAACAACTTAGAGTTTTATATTTGAAATGTACATTCTAGACATTATAGAGGTTTTATATTGCCACACATTTATATTGCCACACATACATTCTAGACATAACAGAAATATAGTACAAGATGTTGTGACATCTTACATTAATGAGACTTAACAATACATATAAAAATAGTAACGAGCGGCTAAAGAGGACAGCCCCTACAGTATTTTTTTTTTATATATAGCAAGTGGGTAGAGGTGGAGAAGGAGTGAGTAGTGGAAGGGAGCAGGTAGAGGGAAGGGAAGAAAAGTTTGGTGGGGTCTAGAAAGTAAGAGTGAGAGGGAGTAAAGCAGCAGTGGAAGAGGGGGTGGGATGAGTATTGATAATGGAAGAGATAGCAGTAGGTTTAGGTAGGGAATTGCAGAGAATAACTGAGGGAACCAGCATGCTGTTTAAGAGTATAGATTAGGGTGATGGACTATTGTATTGTGGAACAGTTGGGTGGGTAAATATTAGGTTGGGTGGTGACAGGTGCAGGAGGAGGATTTACCTAGGTAGCTCTCAAATCCTTTTTTGAAGAGAGGGGAAGAGTGGTTAGGCTGTAAATTTTTAGGGAGCTTATTCTAGGTTTGAAACACAGAACATTTATATAGTACTTTGCCTATTGTTTTATTGAGTCTGTAGGTATCGAGAAGTTATTGGTCAGTGCTGTGAAAGGATCGGATTGGAGGGTAGACTGGGAGGGGCTGTCAGCAGATTTGTAAAGTAGAAAGTGTCATTTGAAGCTGAGACTTGAAGCAAGGTCAAATTTTAGATTGTCATCTTAGATTGTCATCTATTGTGACACCTAGAAGTTTGGTATGAGAGCCAGCATGAATGATGGTGTTATCTAGGGAGGAGAGAGTGAAAGGTGTCTTACGGTTGGCCATCTTCTCTCGAGCAGTTAAGGGAAGTCAAGCCATTTCAGCTGTTTGAGGGGAAGGCAGTGGTGGGATTACTTGGATAGAAGGAAGTTTCTCTGTTCACTGTGAGACAGTGAGCTTTGAGCAGCCTATTTGTCCCTGGCGGAGTGGTTTCAGGCCAGAAATTAGCAGTTTATTGGCCATTTTGGTCTAATTTCTCTCTTTCATTTAACTGCTGTAAAACCCGCATTTACACAGTTTTGTGCGCCGGGCAGTGCCGGTTAGCTAGGGTATAACTCTTCCCGGCTCCACAAAGTCTATTCTTCAATTTTTCCCTTGGAACTAGACAAACTTTCAACTTAAGCACTCAAACCATTCACTTCTCATCCTGGCACTTGCTCAAAACTCATAGCAAGCACTAAAAAACGTTAGCACTAGACCTCTCTATACTATAGAGAAGTATAAGGCTCTCTATTCGACCTTACCAGCCAATCAGTAAAACAGTTCACTGTACCTATCCAGGCATATCCAAAGGGCAGTTTCAGGTGTGTTCTCCGGTCCAACTGGTGAATCTGGGCATTTTGAGGCAATATTACAATTACCTCATGTACACAGACAACCCTTTCCTCCTTTCACCAAACACTAATACATGTGAGAAATTCAATTACAGTCAAACTAGAGGCTAAGCTCTCTAACCCAAGACTGGAACAGGCAGTCAAGAGGAGACCAAGAATTATACTACTGTATAGAGAAAAAAATTATCAATTTCAACAATTGGCTAAGCTTCTGGTGTCATTCAAAGGGGATCCAGTGTCTGTCAGCCTGGGATGACATTCTCAACAAGCCACGCTGCTTCGTTAGAGTTGGCTTGCACCTGTCACCCTTAGGCTTTCGAATTCTGGCCAAGGCTCTTGCCACCCCTATAATGCCTTTTTTAGGCAAGGCTCAAAAGACAAACCCACTGCCGTAAATAGCACAAGTAACAAAAAACTGAGGATAATGTTACTCAGTGCCAGAAGTCTAAACCTCAAAATGCACGCACTCAAGGCACTCCTCGGTATGGAGAAAATCGATATATGTGCAGTAACAGAAACCTGGTTTAAGGCTCCAGAGAGCACCCCAGCACTACCAGGCTACTACTCATACCATACATTTCGGCCACAAAACCCGGAGCGAAATACAAAAGGTGGGGGAGTATCTATATTCATCAAGGATACCCACACCTCCAGGTTAGTGGCACATCAAGGATACCCACACCTCCAGGGTAGTGGCACAGCACGATGCTTCAGAGATCATCCACATGCAACTAACAATGTGCAAAACTGCTATTCAAATTATAGCTTGCTACAGATCACCCACCATGTCCCAGGACCCCCACTCCGCATTCCTGGAAACACTGGGAAACATAAAGGTCCTACCAAACACCCTGATATTGGGTGATTTCAATTACCCAAACATTAACTGGGAGAACTACTAAAGTACAAACTTCCTTGCCCAACATTTCCTAGCGTTTATAAACTCTAATGCCCTGGATCAACTGGTCAACACTCCCACCAGAGGTGACAACATATTGGACCTAGTCATCACCAACATGGGCGACTGGTGTTCCACACCGGAGATCAACCTCTTGCTGGTTAGATCTGACCATAAACTAATCACTCTGGATATCCACATCCCGCCACCACCCCCGGTCAAAGAAACCACAGTGAAAAACTTTTCAAAAGCAAACTTCACGTTACTTAAGACCGAGGTGGGAAGTTTCAGTGCCCCCATGCTAAAGGTTAATGCTGTCCAAGCTGCAAAATCTTTTACTAATGCACTCTATGGGCACCTACAAGAATGCATGGATTGTGCTATCCCAAACAAAACTAAGACTCACTCCTCCAAGAAAAGGAAACCAGTCTGGTGGACCCCTGCCATAAACAAGCTGTACAATAGGAGGAAACTAGCACAGAAAAGAGTAAAATCCCAAGAAGGGAAGACATCCCTGATCACTATCAGCAAGAAACTACGTTCCCTCATAAAATCATCCAAGGCTAGCTTCGAAAGAAAAATTGCCATGGACTCCAAAGATAACCACAAGGCATTCTTTAACTATGTCAAGAATCTAAGTGGCAATTCTCAGATCTGCTCGGAGTTTGTGCAGAATGGCACAAATAACACTGAACCGACCGATATAGCCAACATCCTGGCAGACAGGTTCAGTGCAAACTTCACCCCCCTCACCCCCAAAAGGGCACATAACTATACCAGAAGAATGTAGTGCCCCTGAAATCACAGACACTCAGGTTAAAACAGCCCTCTCCAAAGCCAAAAACACAGCATCAATGGGACCGGACGGTGTCCCAGGCTGCGTCCTACATGAGCTCAAAGATTAACTAACCCCTCACCTAAACACATTGTTTAAACTCAGCCTCTCCACAGGCTACATGCCCACAGAGTGGCACACAGCAACGGTTATTCTGCTTCACAAAGGTGGAGCCACAACAGACCCCGGAAACTATCACCCTATAAGCCTGACTAGCTTGGTCTGCAAAGCTATGGAGCACATCATCATGGATCTCATTAACAGAGACATTGGGAACCTCCAAACACTGGACCCTACCCAGTTTGGCTTACCTGGTGGACTTCTTTGAGACAGTTGCCAAGGCTATAGACGAGGGAAAGGTGGTCCACACAGCCTACCTACACCTCGCAAAGACCTTTGACACCATTCCCCACTTAGGTATTATAGACAAGCTCACCAGCCTGAACATAAACTCCTACATCAAGAGATGGGTTGCCAACTGACTCACGGACAGAACCCACATGGTAAAGAGTTGCGGGAGCTAGGTCTGACTCTAAACCAGTTACAAGTGGCATTCCTCAGGGCTCAGTCCTAGGACCCCTCCTGTTTGGCATATACTTCTCCAAGGTACAGGCAAGCACAGGAGGACTATGGCTGACCAGGTTCGCAGACAACTGCAAACTAGGGGCTATAATTGACTCTCCGGCTGACACAGACATCCTTCAAAAGGGTCTCACTGAGACAGATACCTGGTGTCAAAACCATGGCCTCAAGCTAAATGCCAAAAAGTGCATAGTCATCCCCTTTGGAAAAACAAAGTACCCACAAACTACCATATAGGTGGTAGCCCCTAAATACGGAAGACGTAATAAGGGATCTGGGACCCAAGTAGATAGTAACCTCTCCTTTGATAATCACATTGCCAAAGTGGTTAGAAAATCCTTCTATGTGGCCCAACTAATCACAAAAGGGTTTGCATCCAATTCGAAAGAGGTCATTGGGCCCCTCTACGCATCACTCATCAGACCCATCATAGAGTACAATGCCCCATTTGGGATGTACCTTACAAGACACCTGCAACAACTGAAAAGACCACAGAAGTACCTCACCAAGAGGATCATTGGCCTCAAGCAGATGCCCTATGCAGCTCGACTGAAGAAACTCCAGCGCTACTCGGTTGCATACCGCCTACTCAGAGGTGATCTCTGCCTGACATACAAGGCCATGTCCAACCCAGAATTGATGGACATGCTCCACCTAAAGAAAACCATATCCCCTCAAGTCACACGTTCTGGGGATCTAAATCTCACCACAGCAATAAATAGGATGTGCTGGAGGGATAGATTCCTGTCCCAGAGATTTCCCATACTCTGGAACAAGATTCCAATCTACATTGGGCAGAGCTCCTCGCTAACCCTCTTCAAGAGAAGCCTTGAAGAGTGGATGGGAAACAAAGTTTACCCCAGTGATCACTTCACTTTCTCTGCTGGACAGAGGCGCAGGGAACTAATCTAAGGGGGTGGCAAAAGCCAACACATTCCAACTAGACTTATAAATGCCTTTGGGCAGAAGGCCTAGTACCTACCTATGAGAGGGTAATAAGAGTTGAATCATCTGTGTACTGGATTAGAGATTATGTGCAGCAGGCATGGCAGAGATCATTAGTAAAATTATTAAAGGGAAGGGGGCCAATAATAGATCCTTGGGGTACACCAGTTTTGATGAGTAGGAAGGGAGAGCAGGAGGATGGCCATCTAAAGGATTGTTGTCTGTTAGTAAGATAACTAGAGAACTAAAGAGTAGTGGATGCAGAGAGGTTGAGAGGTTAAGTTCAGTAAGTTTTGTGAGAAGCTTAGGGTGGGAGACTGTGTCAAATGCCTTGGAGAGTTCAATAAATAAGCATGACACTAGTTTGTTGTATCTAGCCTTAGCTACAGTCTGAATGAAAGAGAGAAGGGCAGTGGAGGTGCTGTGGTGGGGCCTAAATCCATGTTGAGAGGGGGTGAGGAGATTTTCCTGTAGTAGATGTTTGAGAAGCTGTGTGTTAATGCATTTCTCTAGGATTTTTGAGAGAGGTGAGAGGATGGCTGTAGGGTGAAAAATGGATGGGCAGTGGAGTTGCCTCCTTTGTGAAGTGGTATTGTAAAGGATTTACAGATGTCTGGGACTAAAGATTCTTTGATAGAACGGTTAATAAAGATTGATGCAGGATATGCTATAGTACTGGCTGTAAGCTTGAGAAACTGAGGGGGGTAGATTGTCGTAGGAAGGAAAACATGGCTTAAGTTTCAGCAGAAGAGATTTTATAATAGGCGGTGGGGACAGGTTTCAGGGAGAAGGTTAAATGGGAGCAGGTGCTTGAGGGGGGAGGGGGATTGTGATTGGTTGGTGTCAGGAGGGGTTAGTTTGCGGATAAAGTCCTATGACGTAATTGTTTAGTAGGGTGGCTGTTTCAAGAAGTGTTTTGTTAGGGAAGGGGTTGGGGTGGAGGGTTTTCCTGGATGGACAATATGGTTCATGGTCTGCCAAAGAGTGGGTAGACTGAGCATCTAGGTAGGTCTTGGACAATAAGTGTTTTGGTAAGGTTTCGTAGTTGTTTGAATCTTAGGAGGAGAGAAAGGGGATTTAGACTTGGTCCTTTGATTCCAGGTGGACTCCCCAAGTTTCATGGTGGAAAGGGTATGTTTGGAGAGCCAGGGTGCTGGATTAGATTTGATCCTAAGTTTTCTTATGGCAGCTAGGGAGTTTAGTTTGTTCAGGAAGATATTAAATTCAAGTATGGCTTCATTCAAGGGAAGGTTGTACAGGTGGGACCAGTTTACAAGTGAAAGTTGGTAAAGTTATCTGGATTAAAATTAGGTTTCGACAGTCTCTATAAAGGTAGGTTTTGGAGGTGTAAGATGGCATTCTTAGTATTGAGACAGGGAGGTGATCACTTAAGGAGTCTGGTAAGTTACTGGGATTATGGTGGATGGGGGTAGAACTAAGTTGACTGAACCCAAAAAGGTTAATATTAAGGGTTGGGGAGAGGTTGGAGAGTTTATTCCAATCGATGTTAACATCTCCTAGTAATATTGTTTTGTATGATAGATGCTGGGAGATCCAGGATGGGATAGATTCAGGAACTGGTATATTGTTACCCGGAGGAATATAGATGCAATTGCAAATTTCTTGTGTGGGTTAAGGTGACAGTTAAGGAAGATGAGTTCAGCTGGTGAAAAATCTAGGAGATGAAGTGAGAAGGGGGTAAGGTTAAGATGTTCTACAAGATAGCTACACCTCCCCCTTTCTTGGATAGTCTATCTTGCAAGAATATGTTATAACTGGGAGGAAGAATTTTAGAGTTCTTGATATGAGGTTTGAGCCAGGTTTCTGTTAGAGCTAAGATGTGGGGATTGTAATTATAAATCCATGCGTGTAGTTCTGTGACTTTGTAAGTTAATGCAGTAGATTGATAAGGAGTTTTAATGGAGAGGTTGGTAGTTGGTGCTTAGTTGTAAAGATAGAGGATGTGGGGTTGGATGATGGAAGTCCAGGATTGGGGTGGATGTCCCCATCTGGTAGGAGGGAGATAGGAAGTAGAATAGGTTTAGTGAGGTAGAAATAGTAGGTAGTAGGTTTAAGCTTTTATTTGGTGGGAGTAATTGTGAGACTGAAGTGCTTTAGTTTGTGATAGTGAATATATACTGTATTGTACAGAGATGGTGAAATAGGGATATTCGGGCATTTGTTAGAGGTGGATGTTTGAGGCAGAGTGGGAGATAGAGATTTAGTTGCCATTCCTTCTCTGAAACGCAGTCTAAAGTTTGTCTTTCTTTTACTGTATAGCCCTGTATGCTCATCACGTTGTCCACAATTACCACAACAATTACAGTAATTACCACATAGGTGTTTCTCTTTTCTCTTTCTCATATTTAGGGTTAAGTGGGTAGGCACAGGGGTAGGTTTGAGAGAGTTTAGTGCTGTATCTTCATTAGCTGCTACATACATACCTAACTTGTGAGTTAATCTTGAGCCACATAATAGTTCTTTGCTCTTTGGTCATCTCATAAACATCATTAACTTAACCAGAGGCCCACATAAATACAGATAAGATGTGGAAAATAATTTCCTGGAATGTTAGAGGGCTTCAGGACAAAAATAAAAGGAATCTTCTAATGCACCTGTTGGTAAAAGCAGAAGTAGATATCTGTTGTATTCAAGAATCGCATATGGTAACTGAAGACTGGATAAAGGAAAAGAACAGGAAGTGGGTAAAAGCCATTATCTCAGCAGGAAACAGCTGTAACTCTAAAGGGGTAGCGATTGTTATTAAAAAGTCATTTAAACCTTCCATTCTAGACAAGGGTACAGATCAGGAGGGTAGATGGTGCTATTTTACGTGCCTAACCCCGCTGCTTACTAAACCAGTATTGTTCTTAAACCTATATGGACAATATTCAGGACAAAAGGAATTAATTTTGAAAGTCTATAACATCTTACTTAACTTCCCCCAACCATTTTTATATCCTGGGGGGGGGGGTTGGAATGCAGTAATTGACCTAACATTGACCACTCTAGCAAATCTAAATCATACACACACAAGCCTCCCTTGCTTTATTGGAGTTGATCTCTGACTTTGGATTGGTCGACCCTATATCCTTTAGTAATGACACTCAGAACAACAATAACTACACATTTCTCTAGATGCCATAATTCTTGGTCATGCATAGTTTTCTTTCTAATGTCAGACATACTAACAAATTGTCAAATAAAATATTTAACTGAACCCAGGTTTTTCTCAGACCATTCAAAGATTGCTTTAATGATAAACTTTGCACATAACCCATCTTTACTAAATAAAGGTTTTAACTGGTCTCTCAATAACAATGTTTTACATAACTCAGCAGTTACTGATTAGATAGTTGCTGTTCTAACGGAGTTTAACACTGACCCTTGTGACACTGTTATCCCATATGATGTCCAATGGGTGGCGTGTAAAGCTGTACTTGGGGGAATATTTATCCAAAAATCTACATACCTTAAAAAAAAAAAGAGAACAGCCTAATATCTGAGATTAGAAAATTATATAATAAACTTAAAGTGAACTACACTTAAGCAATGGAAAATTAAATGATAGTTGAGCAAAGGGAATGAACTAAGATTTATAACAAAATACTCTGAATGGATACAACCCCCCTCCGAAGCACTAGCTAAGCTAATTGAAAATGAACAGGAATCACGCAGAATAGCCCTTATCTATCATCAAGATACACTTTATAAATCAGACACTCAAATTATTCCATCAAGTATATTCAGATATCTATGCTAGTAACAATCACCAAACCCCAATCACAGAGAACACTATCTCAACAACATCACATTCCCAAAGCTAAATGAAGAACAGCAAGTAATCCTATCTGCCCCATTGACTCAACAAGAAGTTATAAATGCCATTGGAAACTGTAAATTAGGGAAAGCTCCAGGTCCAGATGGATATCCTCCAGATTTCTATAAAACCTTTAAAGATAATTTAACTCCCATTCTACTTAAGTTATTTAACTGTATATCCCTCAATGGTATATCAGACCTGTACATTAACCAAAGACCATACTAATCCCTAAAAATGACCTGGATAAATCAAACCTTAATAATTACAGGCCAATTTCCCTAATGAATGTTGACATTTAATCATCCATATTAGCTGAAAGACTTTAAAAAAGTAATCCCTTCCCTAAAGAACAAGCAGGTTTCATGTCCAACAGAAACACCTGGGACAATACCCTGACTATGGAAACCATGATTAACCTTACCAAGAAGGATAAAAATCTGAGATATGCAATGATACTGGATGTGTGTAAGGCATTTGATAGGGTTAACTGGAACTTTCTGTTTATAGTGCTATCTTATTTTGATATACCCCCCCCCCGAGTTCATCTATATTATCAAAATGCTATACAATAGCTCTTACATGCGCCTATATATCAATAAGCAATGCTCACAACCGATAAAAATCTCAAATGGCACCAGACAAGGGTGCCCTCTCTCCCCTCTTCTTTTCAACTTATACCTAGAACCTTTCTTATTCTCCATATTACAAAAAACACACCACTCAATTCCCAAAATACTACATACCAGGATCAGCTTGACCGCATTTGCAGATGATCTGAATCTATATTTTGAAAATCCCTTGTTGGATACCTAGAGATTAGTCACTACCTTAAATACCTTTGCACATATCTCGGACTATAAAATTAACCAAAGCAAATCCTATAATTTCCTGATCAATCCTTCAGCTCGTAGGGAAAATCTCTTTCCAGGCTCACCCTTTCACATGGTATACTCCTTCAAATATCTAGGGGTCTGTTATGACCTCTCTTCTTCCTCTACATTGCATTCCAACTTAACTAAAGTATGGGCGGCACTTTCACAAGACATGTCTAGATGGCAACAGATGAAGCTCCCTATGCTATCTGAAGCATTTATCATTAAAATGAAAATCCTCCCAAAGCTTCATGCATCTCTCTCCTCCATTCCCAATGCATTTTTCACTAAAATTCACAAAGTCTTTGCGGAGTTCATATGACACCCAAAATCGGTAAGTGTGTCATATCAAAGACTTACTTTTCCAAAGGCTAAGGGAGGCCTAAGTATGCCTGACCTTCAACTTTATTACAGAATCCTGCATGCCAATATATTAATTACAGTTGTCAACTACCGTCCGATCTATGTAATATGGACTCCCCTTTGGGTAAAAATGTGGCATAATCACGCTCTGAATAATAATTTTAATCCCAAAGCTCTCTCCTTCTTAGGCCCATTAATTCTTAGGAAGCTGAAGCTGCATTATATCCTAAAGGTTGAAATCAAATCTTTTCAAGAGATACTCAAATCCCTGAAACTAGAAAAAGCTCTCCTCCTGTTCCAACCCATTCACCTAAACCCGAATCTCAAATTGAATAGTAGCATGATCAATCTGGTCGACTACCCTCTAATAAAAGAATACACACTATGGGATATTCATAAGCATAGAGATTCATCACTCACAGAATTACGAGATATCCTAAATTTATCTAAAAAATACATCATAATTCTGAGGCAAATAAGGGAAATTATTGCATTTCTACTTCAAGATCACATCATTGTTGAATCTGACTTCAACCAGGTTGCTAAGCTGTTGCAAATCTTAGCCAGCAAGAAGAGTATGCTTGTCCCTCTCTTATAAACACAATTCTATATCAAGATAAAATTGTACACGCAGACTACTGAAACCAACAAGGGTCAAATCTACTAGTAGAGCAAACGTTATCAGCTATTAAATCCACACTTATATTTTCCCTGTTTAAAAAGCTTACTTGTACACAATTTATGATTACCAATAACTTGTACTTCACTCCAGTCCACTTAAATAAATTTAACCCAAATGTGTCTACCACATGCCCCTGCTGCTCCTACCCCCATGCTGACATCCTAGATATAATATGGTTTTGTAGATACTCCCACAGTATTTGCTGCTCTCTCAAGGTGAGACTTGACAAGATGGGGTACCATAAATCAACCCTCTCTTGGGAGATGGCATTGTTACACGTTACTAACCTTAAAATATCAAAGCTAAGATTGCATATCTTAACACTTTGTTTATTAGTCAAATTTTACATTATCAGACATTGGCTAGATCATACTAAGATGTCCTGGAGAGGGTTTAGGTGTCTGGCTGTTAAATATATTGCTTCACAAAAACTTCTAAAACAAACTCTCATAAATGTGCTTATTACCAGAAATTGTGGAATACCATATGCGAGCACTTGACTGACAACTACGTACTTACAAACTGAGGTGGTACATCACTACTAAATGCTCTTCCTCTATATGCTTATTTAATTCTTTATTTTTCCCCTCTTTTCTCCTTATCCCGATTGTACGGTGACTCAAGATAAGTATTAAGTGTTCTCCTCTACCTGTTCTGTAAGTTTCAAATCACGGGTAATACATTGTGTTCAGTTAAGTTCTTACCTTCTTTCGTGTATATTTTTCATTAGGTTTACTCCCAGGGGTCATATTATTCTTAAGCAGCACTATTGTACATATTGTATATAGTTAGTAATTGTATGTTCTCTTCTGTATTACTGCTCATTGTTAAACTGCAGTTATTTGTGAGATATATGTAATGCAAAATCAATACAATTTCTATTCGAAAACAAAATTACCACATAGGACTTCTGCAGCAAAAGACCCCAATGCCTGACCCATTTCTGGAGCTTTTCACCCTTCCCTTGCTGGGCTTGTATGTGCTTTCCCATTGTGTTGCCTGTATGTCTGCAGCATAAGAGAGACATCCACTGATGCCATCTTCACTTCTCTCCTGCCCAAGTATGAGAGCATTTTTGTTGATTCAAATAGAGCTTCGTCAGTCCATCTGCTGAACCTGCCTTAGAGTACAGATTAATGTTCCTTTCGGGAAAATGATCTTGATTTATGTTGTGTTCTGTTTGTTTGTAGCTAAGGAGCAATTGGAGGTAATTTTCTAAATTTAATAGTGATCTTACTCATGTTCTGTTTAGGGACAGAGCATGATATTACTTGTCCCCAATGTACTAGGTTGAACCAGCAAACCAACAGAGTCAAATATCTGCAGGACTGTCTGAAAGAGGTCTGTGCACCTCATCTAGGTTTGCCATGGCATTAGCCTCACTGAAAAAGCACAGAAAAGCATCCAAGGTAGAAGAAATCCTGGGAGGCTGATGGCCCTCTGATTAAATATGTCAACCTAAATCTTGAGAAGATCAGGATTGGGAACACTTCTGCAGCTCTCAACTGTGATGCTTACTTGGAATGAGGCCCTGGTTGTGCCCCTTGGGAGGCCACCGTGCTATTAGGTGATGGCTCTAACTTTCAAGGAGATAGTCAATGTAGATGACTTTCCATTTTGTACCAGGATATATTTCTCAAAGGCCTGGGCAACAGATGCCTTCTCAAACTAGACAGATCTGTTTCCCAAAAATGCTACTTGTGGCCACTTTTTGGCTAAGACAGCACTGTATTTCCTTTTTGCTGAGAACAGCAAGAACATAATCTATTTTTATTGCATCACTTGACCCTAAACAATGGTTCAGTCATACACCAAAGTCTGAAGACTGTAAAGCTGACAACTTTGGGTAATTTAGCTCTCAGCTAGTTACATATTTTTCAAGGATATGCTTTTTATGTTAAGGGAGGCTAGGAAATGAAATACAAGGACATCCTACCCAGCAAAATGGAAAATATTCTCCCTTTTGTGCCAGAGTGAGTGTTTATCTTAACTAGACTTCACTCCCCTTAATCCTCAAATACCTGTTGGATACTTACAAACCGGGCTTGTCTGATGCCTAAATTAAGTTGCATGCGATTGCAGTCTCAGCTTGCCTACCTTAGGACTCCCCTTTTATTCCCTGGTACCAGCAATGCAAAGGAAAAGCAATTCCATAAGGTGTTGCATCTCAGGCACCAAAGAACATAATCTCTTTACCATGAGATCACTTCTATATGTTGCAGAAGCGACATTTACCACCTTTTGAACCATAAGTTGCTGCACCCCTCAAATACTTGAACCTGGAATATTGTCTATTCAGTGACCATCACAGCTGCCAGAAGGTTATCGGAACTATAGGTCCTCCTGTACAAGCAACCCTTTTTTTCAAACCACCCTTTCATTTTCCAGGACAGGGTAACACACTGTAACAATCCCACACTCCTGCCCAAAGTGGTGACTGAGTTCATGCTTAACCAGCTCAATGCCTTCCTTGT
This sequence comes from Protopterus annectens, assembly GCF_019279795.1. Taxonomy (NCBI): domain Eukaryota; kingdom Metazoa; phylum Chordata; order Ceratodontiformes; family Protopteridae; genus Protopterus; species Protopterus annectens. Next base: position 86,032,013 of record NC_056725.1, read on the forward strand.
TTCTAGACTAGCCCAGCCTTTTGTTTTTATAGCTTAACCTATGCTACTCTGTCAAGAGGACAAGGAGTAAAGGATTTTTACACCCTGGCTGTGAAGAGAACTGAAATTTTACCTTGAGTCTCACAAGTAAATTAGTCCTGGATATTTGCCTGTTGCATGTAACTTGATGCTGTTCTCACTTGCATTATATGCAGTCACCATTGCACCATAATGACATCATGCTGGTATGGAGGAGGGCACATATGCACATGCAGACCTCAGCCTCTCAACATGGGGCTGAATAAGCTACTGTAGTGACTTTTGTGTTTACTGAATAGTGGCTACTAATCACTTTTGTCCTTTACTCCAGCTCTGACAATAGGCTGTTTTTCTCATCCATTTGTTCATGTAGAGATGCACCAAGAATTGCGATATGAAACACTGAGCCATACACGTGAAATTGCACTGCTTACTAGACTGCAGAAGTCTTTTTTTTTTTTGTGTGTGTGTGGGGGGGGGGGTAATCAGACAAGCAGGTGTCATTAAGTGTAATTTTCTCACTCATTGACTGTTGCGGAATCTTGCGCTAGTCATAGCTACCCCTATGGCTGACTTATTTTCAAAACCCCACCCCTAATCTTTCTTGCCACTAATTTTTATCATAAACTATGCAACAGAAGAAAGAAACTGTTGCAAAAGAGAGTAAAATTCCATGAGTGGAGGAGCTCCCTGGTCAGCCTCAGTAAGAAGCTGAGATCCCTTATAAGATCCTACAAAGTTAGCTACGAAAACAAAATCACCACTAATTCTAAGGACAACCACAAAGCATTCTATAGCTATGTCAAGAATCTTGATGGCAACACCCGGATCTGCTCTGAGTTGCAGCACAACGGCACAAAAATTACGGAACCAACTGATATTGCCAACATCCTGGCAGATAGGTTCAGTGCCAACTGTACCCCCCACCCACCCCTAAAGGGCACATATTTATACAGGAAGAATGCAGAGTCCCTGTAATCACAACTACGCAGGTAAAAGCTGCACTCTCTAAAGCCAAAAACACAGCATCCATGGGACCGGACAACACCCCAGGCTGCGTTTTACACGAACTTCAGAATGAACTGGCTCCCCACTTAAGCACCATGTTCAATAATAGCCTCGCATCAGGCTCTGTGCCCACTGAAGGGCGCACAGCAACAGTTAACCCAATCCACAAAAGGGGAGCCACCAATGATCCCGGGAACTATCGACCTATTAGCCTGACGAGCCTGGTCTGCAAGGCCATGGAACATATCATGGAACTCATAAACAAAGACATTGGTAAGCTCCAAACAATGGATCCCACCCATTTCGGGTTTGTGATAGGCAGATCATGCCTCCTGAACCTGATCGACTTCTTTGAGGCAGTCACCAAAGCCAATGAGGGTAAGGTGGTTCACACAGCCTATCTTGACCTCGCCAAGGCTTTCAACACCATTCTCCATTCTAGAATTATAGCTAAACTCACTAAACTAGGTATAAATCCCTACATCACAAGATGGGTTGCCAGCTGGCTCACTAACAGAACCCACACTGTAAAAGTTGCAGACTCAAGATCTGACCTCAAAGCTGTGACAAGTGGAGTACCACAGGGTTCCGTCCTGGGACCTCTCCTGTTTGGTATCTACTTCTCTGAAGTACAGGCTAACACAGAAGGTCTCTGGCTAATGAAATTCGCAGATGACTGCAAACTAGGAGCCATAGTCAAGTCCCCAAATGATGTGGACATCCTACAGAAGGGCTTCGCTGAGACAGATGCCTGGTGACAGAGCCATGGCCTCAAGCTCAATGCCAAAAAGTGCAGTGTCATCCCCTTTGGTAAAAACTCTGTACCCATGAACTACCACATAGGCAGCAATCTACTTGACACCGAATGTGTGATAAGAGACCTTGGGACCTAGGTGGACAGTAATCTCTCCTTTGATAGTTACATCACCACAGAAGTCAGGAAGTCCTTCTACGTGGCACACCTCATCATATAAGGGTTCTCATCCAGGAAAAAAGAGGTAATTGTTCCCCTCTGCTCAACATTCATTAGACCCATTATAGAGTACAATGCCCCTTTTGGAATGTACCTCACAA